>NC_091934.1:27875911-28045911 GCF_041260155.1 Ptychodera flava | reverse complement strand
GTCAAAACACAATTACTTGTGTTTACCTTACTAGCGTTATAATTCTTTACAGTCCCTGAAAACATGATGGGAAAACATAGTTCTTTTGGTTTGTTAGTTTCTCATTTTGTTTTCCTTATTAATTTTCACAGGGTGTGATAATTTTTGACGAACGATTTTGATCGACATTTATACAAGGACATTTGATACGTGCATTAGCGTTGGACTTACAATGTTAGACAATGCCACCTTATCGGGTAAAATTCGAAAATATGACCTATACTAATATTTTGTCATACTCAGTGTTGCACTTGAACTAGAGAGGAGTTTATGCTTATGTAAACAGTTTTGATAAGTACTATGCTCAGGCTAGAATCTGACCGATCATTTGCGGCTGCGCAAACCCCGAAAATAACACATTTAGCTGCGCATTACAGTTCACTTGGTGACCTCCTTATGCAAATTTACCATTTCCTCCAACATATTTCATTATCAACAGCGCAATGCCTGATGGGGTGTCCTTATCAGGTTTACAGGTTTACAAATTGCCAAGCTACCATTTACACTGCTGAGTATTGGCGAAGTCGGTCATTGCATGTTTAAGTGACTGACCTGAACAGAGGGGCTCAGACATATACCCCGACCGTGACCCGTTCATCATGTTTGATATTCTAGCTCAAAGCGCGAACCTATTTCCAGAGTCGTCCGAGTGGTGCACGCGACTCCGGAAATTCAAATGTCATGGCAATATAGCTGCCGGTCAGCCACATTTGTTCGTGACACGTTATCGTCTGTTCTCAATCCAAACTTTGACAGAAACTTTTCTGAGTTTTTAAGTTAGTACGTGCCTTGAACGTGAAAGACTTCAACTTTTTCTCAAACTTCCCCAGTGAAACTTTCAACCGCTCTCTTTCAAAATTAAGAATAAAAACCAGGAGTCATCATGCAAAGTTTGGTACAAGAGAACCAAACTACCTAACATATACCATTTGAAATTCAAAATGGCCGCCATCCCTTCAAGTTGTTAACTCTTCGGGAAAAAATAAATTGGCGATTGTAGAAAATCTGAAAAGGGGAAAACTTTTCTTACTCCAAGAGCTTTTAAATAAGCCCTCACATGTGATAGATCAGAAAAGAATTGTACAAATTTGAGAGTCCGAATATCTATCCGCGAAGTGCATGAAGTGCCCATATTGGGTCGCATTGTTAAACCTCAGGCCGAATCCTTCCCATTTTAGTTGCTAAAGTATGTTATCTTCGGCAGTTTTGAAAAAGAAACGGTTCACGATATGGTTCCATCTGGTCATGTGCATAAAAGACACCAAAGTTCTGACACAGAGCTAACCTTAGGGCTTAGAGTCTCTGGTCTGTGTGAAAACTTTCACCGGGAAAAGCGTCGAGGTTCGTATTACCCAAGCGTGTGTAATCTAACATCGTACAAGATCAATCTTACCCAACAGCGCGCAGTCTAACACTTATCTATACATGATTTGACGACAGCCAATTGTGTGCAATCTTACATAGTATGAGACTTACCCAATGGTGTGTAGTCTAACATCGTACCGAATACAGGAAAACTGCGCGGTCCGGGTATCTCGTTGAAAGGGCGAACCGTGTCCCGATCTTCCTGTTTAACCTTAAATTTCGTCGTTTCTAATGCAACAGAGCTAGATAATCTTTGGCATGACCTAGGAATCCCTCGCTGACGCCGAAGTTCCTGTCGCCATGAAAATCTAACCAGTCGCCTCAGAGTCATGTTTTCGGTTCCTAGAAAACGAGAGAGCAAAAAGAAGTCGTAATTACAATTATTGTAATTTTAAATTTTTTACGATATGTTGCACAAGAAGAGTTGACTTATTATCTCGCCGATATTTTGACCACTACGTTTGCGTTCTCGTCCAATAGTATAGTTAATGTCATAACTTTAAGGTAGTGTGCGGCTCGAAAGTGAAAGACTTAAACTTTTGCTCAAACTTTCCTTAAGGAATCTTTCAACCATTCTCTTTCAAAATCAGGAAGAAAATTCGGGGGTCACGGTGCAAGTTTTGCTACTAGAGAGACAAATAACCCAAGATTTACTGATATGTGAAAATTTAAAATGGCCGCCATCCCTGTGTTAATAGAGAATTTTTTTTCTAATTTCGAAAAACTAAGCTGGTGAACAGTTTTTTTACACCAAGAGCTTTAAAATGAACCCCAACAAGTTGCATATCAGAAAAGAATTGTAAAAGTTTGAGCGTCCGAATATCTGTCCCCGAGGCGCGTTCTACCTTTAGGCCTATATATGTAAGCCCTACTTCACATAATTATTCAGCGGACATGAGGTCAGGCCTCTGCTGTTTTTATAAAGGCTCTTCGATAGCATTTGACAAATATTGCCTTTCTTTACGTTAAAGCTTACAACTTTTTATACAATTACCCGGGGCGGGTGTTTGTCAAATACATCAGTGCTTTAAAAAAATTCGAATTTAGATATCACTGGACTTTCATACACGGCTTGCGTACAAAATAAACAGTTGGCGAGTTGCTTGGCAACCAAGTTGAAATTCAATTTCAAGCCGTCTAGTTCATACTGCCGAGTGACAAGCCGTTTTGAAAGGCGTGATTTTCCATTTCTTGGCAAAGAAATCGGATCGTTTTCTCTACTTACACGCTGCGTAATGCTGGGATAGTTCCTGAGGCCGTTGGACTGCGTAATGTGGACACCAAAGTAGAGCGACTCTCATTGACGGCTGACCATTGCACAATAACACGTAACAGTCTGTAAGACAGAAAGACAGAAAGACAGTGTGGGAGTCAGGTCATATAGCTTAGGAGATGAATGCGTGGATCATCTCAACAGATAATTAGAGTTATGGTCTGACGATATCCACCCTAATGCTTTCCATCTGTGCCTTGCTCTTCCCGAAGGCCGTTTGTTTGGCAAAAAGTCATGAAAGGAAACACGATCCCCTATATTTCCAATAAACTTTTTCCCTCTCTTTTCAGAACAGATGCAAGGAAGTGAAAGTTCATGAAGGAAGTATTAGGGCTAAACCATTTGACAGCCTGGGGAGGAGGCTTGGTTAAAGATTCAGAGGGGCCTTACTTGGGGAAAATCGTCCTGCCATAGTCTGCAAGATGACACAAAGATGCCATCAGAAGACTCCGAGCGAATGATATATTAGCAGTTACTCCATAGCATATCGTTACACTTTTCGGATAAGGACACAATATTGTAATTATCATGACATGTTGTCGTGTTTTTGTTGCGATGCTATTATGAGCTGTTTTCATATACTCGGTATACCCTCCTGGCTTACCGTTAAACGGACATTGAATTTAATAACTTAAATACTGCCTGGTTCTGACATTGTTGTTGCTCAAACCATAATCTAAAAGCAACAAGCTCGCTTTTTGAGCTTTTTGCATGAATTTTGTTTGATATGAAAATTATTGTTTGAGTTGTTTGGCTTCTTGAAACATGCTGAAATGCTGATCCGCAATCTCAACTCTGCTTGCAGCCAGACGATGTAATGAAATCTTTATTGGTGGCGCGTTTCATATCGATAAGAAAAGCAGCCTTCCCTTATGTTCATTTGTCATATTAGAGCAATTCAGAATAGGAAAAATCCATTTTGTCTTGTGGTCACGAACAAAATCGTCGGTTTGCATGCAGTAAAAGGGTATTTTGACACATTGGTATTTATGTACCATCGTCATTTTGTACACTGAGTGTTTTATGCAAGTATTCTGAGGGTTTTTTATATCAAAAAAGGGTAAAAAAGATTGACTTTGTTCTTTGAAGCCAAAATACGAGTTTTTAGCCCTGAAACACAATGACAGGAACAAATGCCACTTACATGTACAGACTTTACTGCAAGACAAAGGGTAGAGCTATATGTCGGTGATCAAAAATAGACAATGTCACGACGTTCAGGACTGGATAAAATATTGCTTTATGAGGTATAAACACATGGATTCTACGGGCATGCTTACCCCTCCGGGGGATATCAGATTGTCTAGCCCTTAATATTAATGTATATTTCAAAGAGGAAGCAAACTCGTATGAAGTTATGACGTCACATATTTGTTCATAGAGGAAGATTACGTCATATCTTCCCATGTCCTTGCCAATTTCTCAATTCTAAGATTTTGATTGGTCAGTATTATAATTCTTCAAAATCGAAATGGCGTGCAGGTTAACGTTATTAGTCACACGTACGTAGGATGCCAAGGTGGACATTGTTACATACGTTCATACGCAAATACATAGGTACATACTAGATACATGCAAAGATAACATACAAAGATATATCGATACATAATTGATACATGATACTAAATACATACATAGATACATTGATGCATACTAGATACATACATGTAGATACATACATAGATACGTGGATATATAACTGATAAATATATACCTACCTACCTACCTACCTACCTACCTACCTACGCATAAAGACAGAGAGACAGACATCATAACATAATGAAAATATGAAAAGTTTTAGCTAGTTGTCCCTTTAACTTGTTCTCACATACCCGATAGGCGGCGTAGATGCATTTCCGATTACTAAACAGGCTGACGGTTGCCATGCACAGCTGGTAGTGTTATGTGCAAATCCTAATAATTTTTTACCAGCTTGTGTCATTATGTGGCCTGGGAAAACGTTCGCAGAAACCAAAACAAAACAAAGCACTCGAAAGCGCTGTCGTCACATTTTCGATTCATATCATTTCGCCGTTCTGAAATTTTCCGATGGCAATTGATATCAAGCACAGATCCTCAGTATGAATTTGAAGAACTAATTTGAAAGCAAAATATGCTTGAAGACAGCGTTTATCGGATCAACAAGAGACGGGACCGGAACATCTGATCATCCGATCTCTCAGTAAACATATATGTGTGTAATATATTCCTGCCCTCTGCGGTTTGATGAACATCAATATAGGTTACATGTATTTCACTGCGGCGACGATTCAAGGTTACTGACCTTTTCTACAAAATATTCTTCACTGAACGAAAACACACATCCGGGTTTTCACTCCATTCCCGTATGTCCGTGAGGACGATGCAAAATGCGTGATGCGTATTCCTAGTAAATTTACTGTTACCAAGCATTTTTTTCCATTATAAATATAATTCTTGTAAAGCTTTTTCATATGATGGATCATGGTGACGAATGGCTGCCAAACGCATTTGCAAGATAATTTAACTTCTGATAAACGACCAGTGAAAATATACGACCACCGTTTCAACTCAGTAATTACAGGTCTGTTTTTACTCCTGGGTCTCAAAAAATTATGCGGCGACGTCGCGGTTTTTATTAATTTTCATATGTTTTATTTTATTTATAATTTTATCTATTCATTTATTTATTATTTATATATTTATTTATTTTATATTTTGGGTTTACAAGATCAGATTACCGTGATATTCGATAAATGAAACATGAAGTTCAATGTTTACATGAGGAGACTCTTACCACGCAGCACGACGAAACACGCTGAGTTCATCGCTCAGGATGACAAGTGAAAGAAACTCAGTTATTATTATAAGTTCGGGTGAAACAGTTTGTTGTTTGCAAACCACGCTTAAAATATTCAAATTCTTCATTGGGCCGCAGCTTGCGCAGCCTCAGTTTAAAATTTGGCTGAGAAAACAAAAGTCTTCATAGCTTTGTCTTTCTATCAAAATCCGACTTGAATTTTTTTCATGTTAGATTAACACAGAGAAAGGCAGCCATTTGTAATTTCAAGTGCCCTCTTTACTTGAGGCAGTATAATCGCAAAACAAGGCATTAGGGTCCCCGGTTGTTATTCTAGATTATGTAAGAGTGGTTTTTATGTGTCCTTGAGAGCTGCATTGGAAAACTTTTGAAACTTTTTTGCGCAACTTTTGCATAAAAGCGTCTGAAATTCACAGGACTAAACGCTGCAATAGGCAACGAAAGGCAGGGCAAAGCACTACCCTGGATCCGTGTAACAGTAAATTATGATGATTTATGTCGGCCCATCTGGTAGCTTTGAATAGAATTTCATAATGACTCTCTCTCGGTGAAAGGGATTAAAATTAGAGCCGCTACCCGTTTATATATGAAACATAGCAACACTCGAGTCGGCGTGGAAAAGTAAGAGTCCTGTACACTCGCACACGCTGAACTTCAAGGAACACATCTAGATATTTTCTTCACAAAACGATGTACTGAGAGCCTTTGGCTTGCATGCTTAGGATTAAAATACCGCAGGCCTTTTGTACAACGATATAGCAAAGCTGATTGTCTGCTCAGATTTGCGTGCGTTTAAGGCCCAATGTCTCCGTGTTTTTGTTTCGAGAAATTTCCGTCAAGTGTGCTGCGGTTTCCGAGGGCCATGTTCAAGTGAGAATGATACACGTTCGCGTTTGAAAGATCCGCTGACACGTGCATGCGGTCTGCTTGTCTGCGGAGTTGGTTCGCTGGTTTCATGTTATGTTTGCGGAACGCGATTTCGCTGGGGATATGCGCATGTCATAAGAAAGTGGGCCGCAGGAGAAACACCATAATTACGTGTTCAGTTTCTTGTACCATACATAGTACTCGCCCTTGACTAACCTGTGGCAACAACAGCACTTGTTTCGCCGTATCTTCTCTCTTCTGTCTTCGACGGCAGTTTAACACATATACTCGGATACCGTTGGCGGTGCCATTGCGTCGACAGCCAGGCCTCATCTGCCGCCGTATGAGCGTGTTGTTGTCCGGGGGTGTTGTTTCGTGTCCGCGGTCACAGTGCCACAGTACGAGAGTGCGGTTGTTCATAAAAAGGGGGCTGCGGCGCGATTCGCTCGGTCATTGGTCAACCGGGAACACAATAGCAGGAATACTGTAGTACATTCCTCTCATACAACGCATACCACAGGGAGCGTGAACTCCATCTAATGAGTCGCAAGGAAGTCAATGAAGAACATATTTTAGATCTTCACAGCCCAGAACATTTTAGCATTCCGGAATGTCTGCTACCGGGCACTATATTCCATAGATACCTATACTATTACAACGACCAGTAGGGGTCTTACAGTCATATATATAATATACGTGCCTAGATGTCTGGATGCCCGTCCAGTGTTATAGGTCTATGATATTATTCGCAATGTTTGTGTCTTGCGAATTTGAAGTTTTTTTACTTTTTTTTTTATGCGAGCGGTTTTCTCGTCTTTTCTACCAAAAATGTAAACACTGTATTCAAGGTACGATGGTGATTGATGAAAGTTAAAACATATCTGTCATAATCTACATCGTATAATTTAAATGTTGCAGGTATGATGATGAGGTGCATCTAGATATCGTGTACGAAATACATTGTTTGTAAACAAGAATCTCGCATAGGCCCAGTTCTGACGACCGTTTCGTTTTCTATTTTTTCATCGGCATTACTGACCAACCTCAGAAAGCAATATTTGTATACGTAATTAGACACTATGGAGGTAATTAAAACTTGCCCTAAAAACTCGTCTAAGTCATAAAAACACTTCGAATGCTCCTGCCCCTAATCCCCCTCCCCCGCCTCCGCCTCCCCCCTCACGCCTATAGTAGCAAAACGTTGCGCAATAGTGCTCAAAAACCGGTATAAACAAGCCAAAGACATGTTCGTCCATAAAGTTTTACGCAAATTTCTTCCTCAGTCTGAGAGATAAGCTCGTTTTTTCTCCCCTTGCTCCAGTCTTTTTGTGTGTTTAGGTTGGTGCATCCCCAGAGAGGCGGTGGATTTGAAAAGCACAACACGGAATAGAAACGAAAGAATTTTATGCATCTTATTCCTTTCAGAGCACACTGGAGGATCAACGCCCCGTCTTAATTCAAAACGACGTCACGGATTAAGTGGCCGAAGAAGCGATAAAGCCTTGACTATATCCTGGCTACATGATGGAGACAGCGAATAGTAGCCTCATTCAGATGTCCCCGGGACAATTCATTCATTGCAAAAACAATTTCGTTGTTGTACTTACCAACGCGAAGCATACAATATTTCAGGGGCACTAGGAATAAGGGGACATACATGATGCGCAGTGACATGAATTGTAACGTATGTTGTCACGGAAGACGCTATCCCCAAAGGTAATTTAATTATTCAAGGAAATTTGAAAACACGGTGTTTTTGATTGTGTGGGAAGACATGTTGGAAAGCACATTACGTATCAAATCCTTGTTCCTACGTCATCAAACTATGAATTCAGACACAACTAGACCACTTCACGCACAATGAAAACAAATCCGACATTTTTAATACTCGGCATTGGGAGTTACCGTCTAAATGAAGTACTCTATAACTAAGGTCACTTATGAAATGGTTTGGACCCCTTCAAACACAGAATTCGGTGTCAAGAAAGTTTACTTTTATTAAGAGATCCCCGGACTATTGTTGCAGACCGTCCCTTTCAAATAGTGACCCAGTTTCTGCACCAGTTTCTGAAAATTGTGCTGAAATGAATAAGATAAGTCACAGGGTACATGCAACTTTGGTTAAAAAGATATCGATGGATGAGACATGGGATTCTTGCCGCAAAAAGTTACGGCGAATGTCCGCGTCCTCATCGTCATCTACATTTCTAAAACAACCACTGTTATCACTATGACCATTGCCACAACGCCATGACCATATTCGTCGTCCTCGTCACCATGATGGTGACGAGGACAGCATCATCATCATCATCATCATCATCATCATCATCAACAACAACAACAACAACAACAACAACAACAACAACAACAACAACATCGAAGTTGTCGTCGTCGTCATCATCATCATCATCATCATCATCATCGTCATCATCATCATCACCATCATCATCACCAACATCAACAACCTCTGTACCATCACCATCAACACAGCACCGATAACAACAACAAAAACATCATGATTATATTTCCGTCCATTATCATCATCATTATCATCTTATCACCGTACAGAAATTTCGACAGCGTCGAACTTTTGCGACTAAATCGAATGCTTACGAGGTTCTCCTGACCTCCAACACCTTCGGGCGGTATTTCAACAACTTTGTGTGACTAGATTTCAACCAAGAGCCCCCTGTACTTGAGTGGGCTACTCAACGTAGCTCTTTGCCAACGAAGCGAGCAAACACTCCATCGAGAAGTGCTCTGCTATTCATAGCGTTACAGGAATAGAATTGGCGTCACACCTTTCTGTCGTTCGTGTAAATACAGACGATATTATGCGTAAACATACCTTGGCACACCATGTGTTTACAAGCGGCCACTGGAATTCTTTTAGGTACTTAGCTGCTGTTCTGTGAGAGCAATTGAGTAGAGGTACATAATGGGAGCTGGTATCTGTTGAAGAGTCCAGTGCGACCGCAGTATATTTTGAAAAGTGGGGCATACAAAGATTCACAATGCATTGAAAGGAGTGCGGCTGTATAAAGCTAAGCCGAGCTGACGTTCTCAGTGGGGTATACTGTCTTATATATTTAACGTCCTGCACATATAGTAGGGGACTTTACTTGTTCTGAAGTGATGAACTGTCTTTTCTTTGTGAAAGTGAAAAGCAACCGAAAGCTGAATCATTATGTAATTTCAACGTTGCTACCGGTGTACACCTTTTACAGTGGACTTGCCAGTCTGTGGACACATAAATTAAATATCAAAACAAAGTAAATTGAAGGAAGAAACTTCAGCAGGCTGTCACATGTCGCGTTGATGGTGAGGTGACAGCGAAAATTGAAGCAATATACCTTGGCTAGGTTTGCGTTAATCTTGAGGTGCATGCGATGGCTTCTGGCGAGTAAAGCCAAGCGACTGAAACCAGTCTAACCTTATAGATAAAAAAGTCCCCGACTTTTATCGTTCGGTAACAATAGTATAGCCCGATGCAAGAGTTTCTAAACGCGGTACGACGATCGCGGTAGGAGCGCAGACTGAAATATTCAGTGTACGCGAGGTGCTTCGCCATCTCCGATCACGGCGATGCACCCATACACAAAACTGAAACTTTCAGTCGAAATAAGAGCCACCTTGGTTTGCTTGGTGACGATGTTAAGGTGGAATGCGTCTCGGGGACAGAAATTCGGACTCGAAAACTTTCACAATTCTTTTCTGATATACCACTTGTTGGGGTTCATTGTAAAGCTCTGGGAGTAAGGAAACTTTTCATTGGCTTAGTTTGTCAAAAATCCAAAATTTAATATTCCCTCCATAGAGTTAACACAGGAATGGCGGCCATTTTGAATTTCAAATATCGCAAAATGTTTGGTAATTTGTTTCGCTAGTTTCAAACTTTTCACGGTGACCACCGATCTTTATTGTTGATTTAGTAACAGAATTGTAAAACGTTTCATTCATGAAAATTTGAGCAAATTTTAAGGCTTTCACTTTCGAGGCGCATTGTATACCTTAAAGAATCATCAGAAACGGAGAACGAATACAGCGACTTACTATAAGAGTACTCATTGCTTCTAGTATTGCAGCGCATACCAAATCATATAGGTAGTGCGAAGCGGAAGAATCTCTTAAACCAAATGTTCCCATTACTGCATTCATCAACCCGGGGCAGCCTAATAACACAGCGATTTCGGAAAGTTCGTCCTCTTGCTCGCCGGGCCCTCTGAAAAGCTGGATGGTGCGCAGGGAGTATGTTTGGGATTGTAATCGTTTCTCTCGAGTTTGCCGACGAAGAGGGCAAAACCATAGCAGGCAGTTCTAAGGCAGTGGAGAGCTTTTGAAGAAGAAAAAATGGCAATTGTTCGGAGTTTGTCAGCGGAAGAAAGGAGGCGTGGGTTGCTGGCGGCTATAGCGTGGGAATTTTCAAATCACACATAAAGACTCGTCTTAGTCTAGTTACAAAGTCAGGATTTCTCGAATTCGGCTAGTTTACTGCCCCTGATCAAGGTACACAAATCCAAATTGATGGATTCATTTATGATGTTACACGCCCATTAATTCCGCTCTCTGGTGAACCATTCACAGTGTTATTGTCAAGGCTACCGATCTGATAGACACCAATAAAAAGACAAAGGCGGAACAATTGTCCGTGAGTAACTTCAAAGTTTTCTAGTGGCAACTTACAAAGGCATGAAATGTGACCGCGGGAACTTTTAATTAGAGGGTCAAAAATAGAACAATATATTGGATCTAAAGCGGTATGTGTCAAAAAAAGATAATAACCTCACCCTGGCTGAGGTCGTTTCAAAACTCGTCCATTTTCCTGATTACTTTGCGGGTACACACGCAGAAAGTCACTTCATGTTGAAGAATTTACGTGAACAAGCATACCAACATTTCGGTGGCTTTCACGTAGCCACTTCAGGATCGTGACGGCCCAGATGCGCAATTGCACCATATCGCTTTTATTTTTCTTTTAAGAAGCAATCGGTTTAGGTAAAGATCATGCGCGGTTCCCCCTCGGAGACGAGAATAAAGCAAACCAAAACAGGAAGATTTTGCATGTACAGGCAAAACTCATAATAATTGCTGTATTATATTAAAAATGCACAGAATGCGCATTGGTCTGGCAATATGCCTGCACCAAGGCACGTATCATAATATTGACATTTAATGTAGCGCAGCGTGCATCCATCAGCCCAGACTAATGGAAGACAATTCTAGAAACGCGTCAAATCCATGCCGTTGGAAACCACATGTATTTCACATCAGACTCTCAAAGACTGCAAAAGTGCAAAATAACCATGAAAACAAAAGAGAATTTCTCGAACGCAACTATTGATTAAAGTGTATATTTTTTATCGAACCAACGTCAAATAAAACTTCAGGTATCGGCCACTTCTATTGATATGACAAACTGAAATATAATGCAAAACTCAACTTGGCACTTTTAATGCTTTAACTATCTTTCTTTCACAGTTTCTCTCTTTTAAATTCATTAGATTTTCAGTCTTTGTACCATCGGTCCGCAGATGATATAATAATAAAACCATAACATGTACGGCGGTATTTAATTTTTAGTTCAAATTAAATCTGCATCTCTTGTTCCATGCTTTTAGAGGAAAGTTGAAGCAACTATTGATAATTTTTCACTTTGTGAATTCATGACAAGCTCCGTTTCTTGCTCTCATGCCGCCAAAATATCCGTCGATTGTCTTGTCAATGCAACATGTTCGTGTATGCAGCTGTTGTGTTGACGAGACAACGTAAACAGGGAAAGAATGTAGTTTTCAACAAGCAGAGCGCATGATACGCTTGCATGATATACAGATTGTGCCTACAAGCCAAATTAAGGTAGAACGTACCTCGGGGACAGACATTCGAACTCTCAAACTTCTACGATTATTTTCTAATCTACCATTTGTTGGGGTTCGTTTAAAGGTCTTGGTGTAAGAAAACTTTTCACCGGATTAGTTTTTCGAAATTCGAAAATTTGTATTTTTCCCAATAGAGTTAACACAGGGCTGGCGGATATTTTGAATTTTAAATATTGGTAAATCTTGGGTAATTTGCTTCTCTAGTACCAAAATTTGCACGGTGACCCCCGATTTTTATTCTTGATTTTGAAAGAATGGTTGAAAGATTTCTTTAAGGGGAGTTTGAGCAAAGGTTTAAGTCTTTCACTTTCAAGGCGCATACTACCTTAATGGGTAATTTTGCCAGACTTTAGTAAGGAGATGAAAGTACTAGGGGGCCAAAACTATTACCTTCAGGCATATATGTCAGTTCGACCGCGACAGCGCCACCAGTGTCAACTTGTTCTGATAACACGGCACGATGCAGACTCTCACTACAGTTTTGGCTTTCTTTGCGCAGGTCATAAAGTCCGCCTTTGCAGACAACATCGCCATATAGACCATATATCTCTTTCCCTCGTTGTGAAAACTTAGTAGTTTATTGAAGTGCATTTTACTCAACCGTAGTTGATAAATTAACGAAACTGGATGAATTGAAAATCGTCTTGTGGGGCCAGAAGAACAATATGGTTGAAGACCATATCGGGTTATACGCTAGTGAATTAGACGTGATAGAATGATAGAAGCGACGTGAACTTCACCCCAATTGGGCAGGGGTCGCCGTCTCTATATTCATGAGGGGAAATGGTCTTGAGCGGGGAAATATTGAGATGGTTGCCCTGGAGACACCGGCTGACAAGTCGAAACCTGTACTCGTACCTTTTGTTCATCGAGTCCCCGAACAAAATTCGGGCAGATCGTCTATGTAGCCGAAACGAACACGAACTCCTGATACCGGCTATCAAATACTATGAAAAATAGTAAAGGTTAATGGTAGAATGCCGGGTGATCAAGCCGGCGAATTTACATTCATGTCAAATGCAGGTCAAAGTGTTGTAGACTACCTTATAGTGTCTATCTCATGGTTCACGAATATTCTTGATTTTAAAATTAAAGTCACCAATAGACTAGAGTCAGACCACTTTCCGATAGAGTTTACAATCAATTGTACTTTGAGTGATAATTGTGAGTTAATGTCAAGCTTCAATACTGATTTGGCAGCTACTGCAAGTAACAGTTTCAAGAAGTATCGCTTCAATGCAGAGAAATTTTGTAATGAGTTTTAAAATTCAGATATGCAAACCATTGTGACAAACTTCACTGAAGCTGTACATACAGGTGATGTGGATGATGCTGTTAGCAAATTCAATGCTTTATTCTATAATGCTTCCAAACCAGTGTGTAACCATAGAAACCCTCGTCCGACCTACGATGACTGGTTTGACAACGAGTGTCGAAATGCCAGGAACAAAGTGTTTGCTAATTTAAACACCTATCTATATATAGATGTACGCATTGTCAGCAAGCTCTTTTAAGTTACAAAGTTGTTAAAGAGAATTATAGGAAACTTATCAAAGAAAAGAAAGAGATGTTCAATTTGAGTAGAATCAACGAAATTCAGTCTTTGTTAGAGGTCAACGATTCCTCCAAATTCTGGTCTTTTTTCAAGACTTCACGGAGTTCTCACCCAAGCTCAATTACAAACAAAGACTGGTTCGAGTATTTTTATACATTCTTCAATCCGGAACAGACTGAGCACAGTGATACATATCGTCAACTCTGGGAAGAAATGAATGATGTTGTGCAGGATATGATGAATGGAGATGCATCATATACTCCGATCGATGACTCTGATGACATCATCAGTGATACCATTGACCAACCCATTTCACAAGAAGAAATTATTGAAGTTAAAGTTATTAAAGTGTCCGACAAACAACAAATCTCCTGGTATCGATGGTATTTCAGCAGAATTTTTTTAAGCAATGTAGTGATGTTATTGTTCCCCTTTTACATACTTTATTTAACCACCTTTTCAGTAACGGTGTATTCCCAGTTTCATGGTGCCAGGGTGTTATTTTCCCAATTCACAAGAAAGGCGATAAATCTGTGGCTAAAATTATCGGGGCATAACCCTTTTACCTATTAATAGTAAAATCTATACACGTGTTCTGTACAATCGGTTACTTTTCTAGGAAGAAAACGCCGCTCCACTTAGAGAAGAACAGGCTGGATTTAGGAAAGGGTATGGCACAATTGATAATGTTTTTCTTTTGCACACTTTTATTCAGAAATACTTAAGCTGTAAAGGGGGGGGGCGTTTTTACTGTGCTTTCGTAGACTCTGAGAAAGCCTTCGACAGAGTTCATAGAACGGCTTTGTTCTTTAAATTGGGTAAAGCAGGACTCCAGGGTAAGATGTTTAAAGCCTTGATGGCTGTATACACTCAAGTCAAAGCCTGTGTACTTGGCAGCAATGGTAGGAGAGACTTTTTTAATTGTCTTTTTGGAGTCAGGCAAGGCTGTATCCTCTCCCCCTTTTTATTTTCTTTCTTTCTAAATGATATCTATGAAGAATTTAGTAGAGATACATGGGTTGAAGGTTGCTCTCTTGGTATGGTTAAACGTTTTTACATATTATTTGCAGACGATTTGGTGCTTTTTGCTGAAAGTGTAATTAAGTTACAGAGATTGTTAAACCAATTGTCTATGTATTGCAAAAAGTACAAGACGAAAGTCAATCTCGACAAAACAAAAATTGTAGTTTTCAGAAATGGTGGTCGCTTCGTAACTACGAGAGCTGGTACTATGAAGGAAAAGCAATAGCTGTTGTTTCCTGTTTTAAATATTTGGGTGTTGTCTTTTCTTGTAGCGGTATGTGAGCAAAGCGCAAGAGGTATTGGCAGATCAAGCCTCTAAAGCCTTTTTCTCACTTAATTCAAAGTTACATAATTTAAGGGACAGTGCAATCACTATTTGTTGTAAAATATTCGACACAAAGTGACCTATTTTAAGTTATGGCAGTGAGATTTGGGGTTATATTGAAGGCAAACATTTAGAAAAAGTACATGTAAAGTTTTGTAAGCATTTATTACTCCAAAGAAAGCATGTCATAGATGTAGCAGCCAGAGGCGAGCTTGGCAGACCAACACTTAGGTCATTAAGATTGCCTAGAATGGTAAAATACTGGTTTAAGCTATTACATACAAACTCGAACAGACTTATTTATCATGCTTATCAGGTTCAATATAGCATGGCTGAAAATAGAAAAGATTGCTGGGCATCAAATTTAAGACAAGTTTTGTTTTCTTATGGCTTTGCTGAAAGTTGGTACAGCCAGGGAGTAGGGAATGAGGCATTGTTTTTATCCTTATTCAGACAACGATATAGAGATATTGATACCCAGAACTGGCATGACACAATCAATAACTATAATAGACTTGCCTCATATTCATTGTATAAAACTTCTCTTTGTATTGAAAAGCATCTTTGTATTTCAATGAAACCTGTTTTTAGACTCTGTCTGACTCCATTCCGTATATCCGGTCATAGCCTAGCTATAGAACAGGGGAGACACGAACATTTACCTAGAATACAAAGAGTGTGTTTATGTGACCATAGAACTGTTGAGGACGAATTCCATTTTTTATTGGTTTGTCCCTTATATAATAAGTTAAGAGTGAAATACATACCCATCGTTTATCACAATCCTCCAAGCTTCTCTAAATTTACACGTTTGTTACAAATTGAGACCACAGAGATTATTCGCAATGTCAGCAAATTTCTCTTTTTTGCTTTCAAAGCACGAAGTGAACTTCAAATGGATACTGTACAAACTTAAATATTTTTATTTTTTCACTTCTTCCTTTGACTGAAATGTATTTTCTGTAATGAATTTAGCACATAGGGCCGGAGGCCTATAGTGCAAATAAAACTTAATTATATCCAAAAAAAAATAGTAAAGAATGAGCTACAAAATCACCATCAGTTTTAAGTTGCTGGTAGAATAAGTCTGTGACTTTGTATAACATACTATAAATATAGTAGAAAGTGAGCAACCAGCAGACCTTAAACTTATACACTACGCATATCATTAGCATCTCATTGTCGGCTACATGGACTGTGTGCCATAATTCGACTTTTGGGGTTGATCCTTTCTGTGATACATGACATAAAATTTTACTCGAAAATACGAGGATGTTACCGTGTTGGGGGACTTCAACGTTAACCTATATTGAAGGACAATAAGAAAGTTTGCTTATGGCAGGACTATATGGAAAATGAGCATGACTCCACTCAGGCGATTTCCAAACCCACCCGCGTAGCATCTGCAAATGAAACTTTAATCGATCACATCATTGTATCACAACCCGAGAATATTAAAGCTTTATAGCTAACTACTCCATCAGTGATCACTTTCCTACATGTGCTACGAGAAAAGCTTCAGTGACGAGCAAGAAGGCTGCGGGCACGATTAAATGAATGTTTTATAATAATTTTATGGATCCCCATCATATAATAATAACATTTTCAAAAAATAAAGGCAGGTGTAAATAGCTGTTTGAGGAGAATAAATGTACGTTCGACGAGAGCTCTCGTCTTCGATAAAATCTACTCAAACCATCATCTCGGCTTGCAAAGCTGGTTTTCTTCAGGGCTGCACAGATGGTTCAAAAAATGAACACCACAAAACGTTAAGCAACCAAAAAATAGATATTGTGTAAAAATAAAGGAAGTCGTCATCGGACCGCATCAAACGACCCGATAATTATTGCAGTTAACCTCGGTAACTTAAACTCGGTAACTGGAACATATAACAATATTTTATGACATTTTGTAGTCTTTCTATATCATATGTTGTACGGCAAGTTTCACAGAGCGATGTAGTCAATACTAAAAAATAACCATTTCTTCGAAGTAAAATCTCTTAATATTATACTTTGATTCAATATCACCAAGTCCATTGTACCAGTCCGCTCTTATAACTATATATGTATTGGTACTTTTATACTTATATTTCGCAAGGTTTTCATTCTATCATGCAGCACCGCGATGATGTGCTGAGAAGATACTGGCCAGACGTGAAACAGCTTGCTGTAGATTCGTACAGGGACATCAAGCTACCGTACTCTGATGCTGAAAGGTATTAACATCACCAGCAATATATGTGTCTGAATGATAGTAAGACAGATAGACAAACAGACAAACGGACAGACGGACAGACAAACAGACAAACAGACAGACAGAAAGTGATTTACATAGAAAAAAGGTAATTTTTAAACACCAAGATAAGGCATAAATCAGCACGTAATAAGTTGTCTTTCTTCCATGTTTTCAGAGATGATTCCTTAAAATTGGAAATGACATACACGGTGTCTGATTTAATCGGCTTTCTAAGCTCAACTTCCTCGGTTAACAAGTACATGAGGGAGAACACCCACGATAAAGACCTTCTGCAGCGAATACTCAACAAGTAAGCTGTGTGCATAGCACTTTTCATCCACTCAGCATCTTCAGCATTAATGCTCTGTACATTTGCTTTTATTTGTGTGTCAAACCTATACAGCATAGCTTGGAGTAATATTGGGCTTTTGATGTATTTATAACGGTAGTATAATTTCAGATTTTGTTATATAATAAATGTTTTCATCTATGTGGTAAATGAAATGTTGCTTCAGCCCGATGAGATATATTGCCTGTATGAAGGTGTTTTTTCAAGGTATATTTTCATATTGGTCAGTAGAGCTCAAAAATCTCACACAGTGTTAAATTAGCTTCTCTCTTTGATTACTATAATTTGAACTTTCTGGTGAAGAGAATTGAAAGAATATCGTATAATTCTTGTTTACTCTTTTAATTTCAGTTTTATGAAAGTACTTGGAGACGACGGCAAATCCCCTGATGAGACTTCTTTTCACGTGTCATTTCCCGTCTTCCTTCTGTTAGGACGAAAACCTGGAAATTGATGTAGATGACAAGGCATAGAGAAACATAATGCAGTATTTTAATGCGCCTCAGCACACGGAGTATTATCTGTCTACTTCGCAATGACACCAAGAAAATCAGGGCGTAGGGGCAATGTTATCGTAGTCTTATCTTCAATATCAAAACCATTTTAATATGTGTGTGATGAGTGTGTATGAATTATGTCAGAAAGACGGCACTACCTATAGCTGGTGGGAATGTCACAGAACTTCAAGAGGAAAGTCACTATGCAAATATATGTAACTAAAACTATTGCGATTGAAAACATTGTGCCTTCAGTCAATTCCACAGTGCATTTATACGCGTGACAGTTGATAAATTACCTTTTCCATTTAAAGAATAATACCCAGGATATACCCGAAATAAACCTTCGATGTAAATTTATGTAAAAGTTGTTTTGGTAAAACCATTATACAGTGAACAACATCATCAGAGCTAAACATTACCTAGCTGTATCTCTGGAAAGTTAAAAGAGACTTTCTCTAACGTTTCGTTTATTTGAGTTTTTTTCCCTTTTTTGTCGTAGACTTCAATGTACTTATTTGTGTGTGTTGCTTAAATTCAACTCTACAATGAGAGGACTGATTTGTCAAAAACCGACAGAAATGTTTTTAAATACCCTATAGAAATGTATGTGGATAAAGAGAATGAGAAATTAAAGCATTATAGATTCCAAACACCTTGTTTCATCAATCATTAATGCATGACTATAAAAAAAGTATTACATTGTAAAGTGAATGTGCCATTGTCATATTCTCATTTCCTCTGCACGATGCATTGCAAAAATCGCTCCTCCTGTAGAAATGCTTCCATTGAGCTGTTGCCGCAAATCATTATGGGCGAGTGTGGTTCATAATGATTGGGAAGCATAATGCTACCAATGGTCTTTTTCCTCTTTTCTTGGAACACAAGAAATGAAATATATGATGCGTAACTTCTTCTCATTTTCTTTGAAGTGTTAAGAACTCTACCGTATGCCGTACTTTGATTAGCTGTGATATCGCAGCGGTGTGCTGTGGTTCAATGATGGTCTTCAATGTATACGGGAACGCAGAGAAAAAACAAGAGAAGTGAATTGATCAACCTGTGGTGGCAGTATGAGTTCGAAGGTCAGGATGTGCTCAAGCTGATATGTCCTACACAAAGTTGTTCGCCAATACGGCGATATCCGAAGCCTACCAAAAATTTAGGCCTACCTACCCCATAGAAGTCGTTGACAGAATCATTAAGTATTTACAAGAGAAGGTAGGATCTACTTTTCGTAACGCTTCGAGTTAGAATTAATTTAACTGCTCCGAGTGCTCGGTCAGCCCACAGGTTATCGTAATGTTGCTTGGATCACAGTCTAGAGGGACTTTGCTTGGATAGTCGTTCGAGGCGGGCCGCCGCAGGTCGCCGTTTACTTGGAAAAAATAGGCTATTTTTCCAAGTAAACGGCGACCTGTCGCCGCCCGCCTCGAACGACTATCCAAGCAACATTACGATAACCTGTGGGTCAGCCAGTGGAGTAGTAGCTCGAGGTCTTACCCGGGTTTGCCATATTCCAAATACCCAGGTATATAAAAAACCTCGAGCGAGCTACAGATGCTCAGTGTTGCATGTTGCTCAGCCAGCTGCAGTACAGTAGGTCGAGGTTGTGCCTTGGGTTGAGGGTCTTGTTTTGAGGTACAGCATGATCCCACAACCGCAAGATAAACCCCCTCCAAGCCCATGGGTGAAAGGAAACTTTGCACGACATGACACAAATGACCTCGTTGCCCAGGTTCAGTCTACGGCGAGAGTTACTACACAGTGTATATAAAGAGTGTGTAGTAACTCTCGCCGTAGACTGAACCTGCGCAACGGTGTCATTTGTATGCTTTTTGCATATATCATGAACTAAATATGGATTTCCAGAGTGTTGTTTATGTAAGCAGAGATTACAATGTGAAAAATATGACTTTATTATTCATTATCATAATTTACTAATAATCATAATAATCACAACAATGGGGTTTCCAGACAGTATTTACACAAAGTAGACGACATTGTCCGTAAAAAAAAAGTTTTAATATTCTCTACCATACATATTAATGAATTATTAATATTCATAATCATTTTGATGATAATAATAGGAAAAATCATCTCAAATAATACTTAATAGACCTGTGCAAATGGAAGTTGTCCACACGAATAAGAAGCACAGTGGCCATGTAAGAAGACAGGCTATGCTTGCCCTCACAGTAAATTGCAATAGCGCTGATAGCAAATGACGTCACTGTTCTCTCTCATTAATATGCATAAATAAATATTTGTCTGCATTTTCCGCATGAACGATTAAAATAAAACCTACTAGCGTTACAATAGTTACTAGAAGTCACGCTAGTTCGTGGTATTTTATGGCTCAGACTACAAGCTGCAACAACAGCTGCGCATGCAACAACAAAGTTTGTCCGAATTTTAGGCAGCGTTGTCCGAAAGTCGTGCACATGCAGCTATATTTAGTAACAAACCTGAAATCACGATCAACGCTATTCCATTATTTGATTAAAACAGAAACCAGCACCATTTACTCTGGCCATTGACGTCGGGTGTGGATCTGGTCAAAGCACAAGAAACCTTTCTCCGTATTTTAAGAAGGTAATTGGATTTGATGTTAGCGACACTCAAATAGAAGAAGCAACAAAAAACGAGAGGATCAGAAACGTGGAATACAGGTGAGATTTTGAAGTGGCATCACATGGGCAGAAACTGTAGTTTTCATTACAAATGGATCCATTGGAGTTGAACTTTTCACAGCAATAGACCTTTTCCTGGTTATCCCACAATGCATTGCTGTGGCTACATCAAACACAGTATATACACTCGAGACAAAGAAAACATACTGATTTTGTGTTGTGCAACGGATTGTTATAGAAGAATGACACAAATTTGCAATGCCAAATAATGCCCTGTGTATATTCCATCTATCAATGATAAAAATATAGATCAGGGTGTAATCTGCCATAGAGTGAGAACTATGAGCAATATACCCTGCGTGTACCATAGAGCTAAAAAAAGTTCTATGAGTAAAGTACGCGTTATATACCCTGGCACACACTGCATCATGGAACTGGTAAAAAAACCACTTCCTGTAAAACATGTTCACAATCATGATTTATAATGATAGGTTTTGCCAAACTGTGGTGGTGAAAGGCTTTAGTCTTATTGCGAACTGAGATAAAGCAGAAAGTGAAGTGTTTCAGCAGATGGAACTTTCATGAAAAAAAAGACTTGCAAAATGTCAATTATGTATGCATACAGATTTAACATGAAAAGTATAACATGATTGAATGTGTTCTTTTAAACATTGCCATGGCTGTGTTTTGGAAATTCTTTATTACATGCCTCGATGTGAGTGCAAATCATTGCATTGCTTTGAATAGGAACATCTGGGAAGTCAGCAGGCCGGTGAACGATGTACTGACCAGTTTCCATGGTTACCCACTCTAGTGAAGCCCTTCAACGTTTTCGACGTCAAAGTAGACACTTAACGCTAGATGCAAAGTATCCATGCACGCAGTGCTATTTTGACTTTCGTTAAAATCTGTTTGATGCTGGTCGATAGTAGCAAATTGTCTGAAAATGCCCTGCATGTAACTAAATGTCATATAGCGTTAACTGAGAAGAGGCATGTAATAAAAATATTATTGCTTGAATACATTGGTTTATGTGCCCTCTCAGCGGGAGAGAGTTTGCCCTCCTGGCGTCGGGCAAATTGTCACCGGCTCCCGAGCACATAAACCCATGTATTCAGGCAATAATATACAGCAGAAAAATATCATGGTCCAAGGGAATGTGACAAAATATTCATTTTATTTCCAGAGTAAGTGCTGCCGAGACATTACCAGCTGATGATGAGTCAGTGGACTTGGTAACTGCTGCCCAAGCGGCTCATTTGTTCCATCGTACGGCATTTTACACAGAAGTTGACAGGATACTCAAACCAAATGGTTGCTTAGCCCTCTATGGCTATGGAATTGTGCAGTTTCATAACAATCCAAAGGGAAGGGAACTTCAAAGAGTCTTTGATGAGGTGTGTAACAGAAGCTACCCAACAGCTACAAGAAAGCTACAAACATTCCATGCTCAAGATAGAACTCGCCTCGGGGAAAGATATTCGGACTCTCAAACTTTTATAATTCTTTTCTGATATACCACTTGTGGGGGTTCATTTTAAAGCTCTTGGTGAAAGAAAACTTTTATGGGCTTGTCGAAATTCGAAAATTCCTCGAGTCCAAATTTGAAAATTCATAGAGTCATGGTCCCTCTATCACTGGTGATACAGGGACCGTGATAGAGTTAACACAGGGATGGCGGCCATTTTGAATTTTAAATATCAGTAAATCTTTGTTTACATGTTTTGCTAGTACCAAATTTTGCACTGTGACCCCCGATTTTTAGCTTTGATTTTGAAAGAGAATGGTTGAAAGATTCCTTAAGGAAAGTTTAAGCAAAAGTTTAAATCTTTCACTTTCGAGGCGCGAACTACCTTAAGCTGCTTAAGGAAGAATGCACCTCTGGATAGATATTTGGTCTCTCAAACTTTTACAATATTCTTTTGGCTTACCACTTGTGGGGGCTATTTTGAAGTTTATGGAGTAAATAAAATTCACCAGCTTAGTTTTGTGTAGACTGAAAGATCCATTGCTCATGGGCCCTCTTCCGGGGGAGTGTGGAGAGCGCCCTCAAGTGACAGATCTTTCAGTCTAAGTTCTGTGTAAATTAGGAATAGTATTTTTCCCAAAAGAGTTAACACAGGGCCAACAGCATTAACAGCTGCCATTTTGAATTCCAAATATGGGTAATTCCTTTCTCTGGTACTCAGGAAATGAAATGACAATCAGGAGACACACTTATTTTAAGCAGACAAGCCAAACGACTCGAATGTTGTACAGCAAATTGCACAGAGTTAGTGCGGTAAATACTAAAAAATAACAATATCTTTAAAGTAAAATCTCGTAATATTATGCTCTAAAATAATTAGATTCAATATCATCAATTCCATTTCACCACTCTTATAAAGATTCATGTACAATATACTTTTACACTCATTTTTCAAATAAATTTCATTCTATCGTGCAGCACTACGATGATGTGCTGAGAAGATGCTGGCCGGACGTGAGACAACACGTGGTAGATTTGTACAGAGACATCAAGCTACCGTACTCAGATGCTGAAAGGTGTTGCCATCATCAGCATTATATGTGTCTGAATGAGAGTGAGACAGACAGACAGACAGACAGACAGATAGAGAGAGAGAGAGAGAAAGTGATTTTACACAGAGAAAAAAGAAAGCAATATAGAAACAGTGACAAGACAAACAAACAGATATACTGATAGTTGAGTGGATGTAGATGAATATGCACAGATAAGACGGACATGCAGAGATAAAGAGTAAAGGGATACAGACAGAGAGAGCATAAGCAGATACAGAAACAGAATGATGGTGTAATGTGTCAGTTTTCCACTGTGAAAATCCATCTACATCTTTGTGTGCAATGACTGAGAGTGGATATCATTCTTTAAATGTTTTGACTGGTGTCTGCTAGTGTGGTAAGTTCTGTGGCCGTTACAAAGATCAGAAAGCAGTAAGTTGCTATGGTTTTGGGAATTTCATGCAAACTGACACAAGACAGAATGTATACACAAGCAGATGTGTGTTTTCATTTCAAACGTTGCAACAAATTAGCGTGTAATAGTCTGAGTCTCTTCCATGTTTTCAGAGACGATTCCTTGAAATTGGAAATAACATATACCATGTCTGACTTCATTGGCTATCTGAGTTCATCCTCCTCGGTTCACACGTACATGAGAGAGAACCCCCACGATAAAGACCTCCTACAGCGAGTACTCCACAAGTAAGCTGTGTGCATAGCACTTTTCATCCACTCAGCATCTTCAGGGTTGGGGCTGTGCATTTGCTTTGTGTGTCAAACCAATACAGCAAAGCCCGAAGTAGAATTAGTTGTGGGTTTTAGATGTAGTAGTAGTATAATTTTAAGTTCTACCATCAAATATTTTTTTCGTCTGTGTGGTAAATGACGTGCTACTTCAGCCAGATGAGCTATGTTGCCTGTACTAGTGTGTTTGTGCAAGTGTGTGCATTTGATTGAGCTGTCACATTATGAGAAATATTTTCCAATCAAACTTGGTCAGTAGAACTAAGAAATCTCATATAGTGTTAGTTACACTCTCTGAGTACTATAATTTAACTTTCTGGTAAAGAGAATTGCAAACATATTGTATAATTCTTTTCTGCTCTTTTAATTTCAGTTTTATGAAAATACTTGGAGATGATGGAAAATCCCCTGACGAGACACCGCTACACATATCATTTCCAGTCTTCCTTCTGTTAGGACGAAAACCTGGAAATTTATGTAGATGACAAGGCATAGAGAAACACCATGCAGTATGTTAATGTGCCTCGGCACACCAAGTATGATGTCTACCTCACAGTGACACTGAGAAAATCAGGACGTAGGGGACCTTATTATCATAGTTAATCTTGAACATGACTCTGTCAATATCAAACATAAAAGAGATTGTCTCTAATGTTTCGTTTGTTTGGGGTTTTTCCTGTTTTGTCTTTGATGTCAATCAACTTATTTGTGTGTGTTGCTTAAAATTAAACTCTAAAATTAGATGACTGGTTTGTCGAAAACCGACAGAAATGTTTTTAAACACCCTATAGATATGTATATGGATAAAGAAAATGAGAAATTAAACCATAATGGATTCCAAACACCGTGTTTCATGAATCATCAATGCATATTAAACTATGAGAAACATACTGCATTGTAAAAAAGTGCATGTGCCGTCATCATATTGTCATTTTCGCTGTACGATGCATCGCAAAAAATCGCTCCTGTAGAAATGCTTCTATTGAGCTGTTGCCACAAATCATTTACGGGCAAGTGTTGTTCACAACAATGGGGAAGCATAATGTTAACAATGGTCTTTTTCCTCTTGTCTTGAAACAAAAAACATAGGGCCAATGTCCCTGAAGCTACTATAGACATGGATACAAATTAAGCATTTCCTGTCTGTATGAAAATATCTCACTAAGGTCATCCTAGGGACCTGTATACCAAATATTAAAGCTGTCTGACCAGCGGTTTTGAAAACACAAGCAACCTAACAGTCGGCAGAGCTCCACTGTGTTATGTAGAGAATAACTTTTTGTGACACGTGTTGACACGTGTTGGCAAAGGTGAGTATCTTTGATAGCTCTTTTCAGGATGGTCTGACCAAAAATGGCAAAATTAGCTGCAAAAAAACAGTCACAATTGAAGATTGCATCATAATTTCAATACATTACATTAAGATAAACCCTAGGAACCTGTATATCAAACACCAAAGCTATCAGGCGAGTAACATTTGAGAAACAAAGATTTTGACCAAAAATGGCAAAAAATGACCCAGAAACACAAAAATTGAAGATTTCATCAAATTTCAATATATTACACTAAGACAACCCCTAGGAACCTGTATACCAAATATCAAAGGCATCAGACAAGTAGTTTATGTGAAATACATTTTTCGAACAAAAATGGCAAAAATTGCGCCAAAAATACAAAATTGCAGATTTCATATATTCAATATATCATATTTAGTTTATCTGTAGGAACCTGTATACCAAATATCAAAGCTGTCAGATGAGAAGTTTTGATGAAATAACTTTTTGACCAAAAATGACAAAAAAATTCCTTAAAAATACAGATTTGCATATTTCATCACAATTTGAACAAATCTAAGTTGGGTTATCCTTAGGGACCTGTACACCAAATATCATAGCTGTCTGACCAGCAGTTATGAAGAAGAAGATTTTTTACCAAAAACGCCTTTTTTGTGCTTATTTGCATATTTTCAACAATTTAAAAAATGAAAAGAATTTGTTTTCATAATCATATTTTGCATCTACACAACAAATATCAAATCAGTAAGTACTGCGGTTCTCAAGATATTTGAGTGGACGGACGCCTCACAAACGGACATACTGACTGACTGACTGACTGACTGACTGACTGACTGACAGGCTGACTGACGACGGACGCTGGACGGATACCCACCCCAATAGCTTCTATAGACTATTGTCTATAGTAGCTAAAAATGAAAAATATGAGGCGTAACTTCTCCTCATTTTCCTTGAAGTGTTCAGAACTCTACCGTATGCCGTTCTGTTTTGGTAGATGCCTTGTTCAACGACCGTGTACAATGAAAGGCGGATACCGGGAGGAAGGAGAAAAAACAAGAGAAGTAAATTGATCACCTCTGGTGGCAGTATGAGTTTAAAGGTCAGGCCGTTCTCAATACCCGGATCACTACTTCCAGCTGGCGCGGTGAGTTATGGGAAATAAAATAGGGGTCACGGGGTCATTCGTGCCAAAGACGCTCTCAGCGTCCGTAGTTACAGAAGAGCGGCACCATCGTTTCGCGGCAACTTCAAACTGCGTCAAGGCAAAGTAAGTATCTTTCACTATTTATCAGTACGTGACAGCAAATCTCATGACATCAGATATATCGAACATAATTTCCCCTCTCAGAATACTTTCTCTGTGAATCCTAGCGAAATTTCTTTTCCTTTGCACCGTGACATTTCAGATTGACGCCGCCTTCGTGTCGTCTGCTTTGTTTACATTCACTTTGGTAGCGCCGGCTACACCAATATACGGTACGATCATTACAGAAAACAAACAAATTATATTTTTAATCAAAAGTGTACCGTAACCGACTGACATAACCTACTTTTGACCTGGAGAGTGGGATGATTATGGCTATATTGAACCATTTTATATTACAAATTCCGCGCAAAACCAACTTTAACCGTGTCGGCTAAGGTAGGCAGCGCGCATCGTACAAGAGCCCGGCTGGTTAGCTGGTCTCTTATTATCATTTTATCATATTATTTTCAGATGTCTCATAGAATTTGTTCCGTGTATGGATGTGCCAACAGTTTGTATCGGCTCAATAAATGGAAGCAAACTGTATGTGAAATCCATGGCTGTAACCACGGCATCGGCTGCTGTACATGCACACCGCCTTTTGTTCTTTTTCCGTTCCCAACTACATCGAGGGATCCTGATGGTAGGAGACGCTGGATAAAACTAATAAACAGGCAAGGCTCACGGGGAAAACTTTGGCAACCCAACTATAACTCAAGGGTTTGCTCAAAACATTTTGTTGGTGGCCAACCAAGTGGTGTTCATCCCGACCCTACGCTTGATTTAGGGTATAAGGCGCCGGGTACGACCAAGCAACGTGATCCTCCGCACAGAACGGCATACGTACCAGAGAAGAAAAGAAAGATAAAGGAGACAAGAAGTGACATTAAAACAAGTGTTTCCGAGACTGTAAGGGAGGACCAGCGACGCTTTGATGCCGAGGACAACCAAGCTGATCTGCCCGATGCAACTCAGACTGCAACTTTACCAGATAATTATAATGACAATGATCCTTTGTGTTTTCAGGATTATGATAATCAGTGTAATCAATGTAAAATTAAGTCAAATAGAGCTAAAAAATTAGATCTTTTAATTTCGAATTTAAAGAATAAGATTAAGTTTTATGAAAATGAACTACACAGTAAGAGATCAGAGTCGTGTCATTTTGGGTATGACCAGATCGACAGTGACAGTAAATGTAAATTTTACACGGGCATTGAAAACAAATCAACTTTTGAGAATTTGTATGGCCACATTTCAGGAAGGGTACCTAAACTTAACTACTGGAAAGGCCCTAATAAGATATCTTCAAAGGTGCCACGACATTTCATCAAACCTCCCAAGAAGTTCGGTCCGTCAAGGAAGTTGTCCGGGAAAGATGAATTTTTACTTGTATTAATGAAGTTAAGGTTAGGCCTACTACATAGGGATTTAGCCTACAGATTTGGCGTTTCTGCTAATACTGTTAGCAAAATATTTCTAACGTGGCTAAAATTTCTGTCAAAAGAGTTGAGAGTTATGATTTTTAACCCCCCAAGGCATGTTGTTTGGCAGCATCTTCCAAAGAAGTTTTCAAATGCTCAGTTTAAAGATTGTCGTCATATCATTGATTGTACCGAGATTTTTATTGAAACACCGAGAGATTTGCAAATTCAGGCTGCCACATGGTCAGATTATAAACACCACCATACAATCAAATATCTGCTGAGTATTATACCAACCGGGGCATTCAATTTTGTATCATGTGGGTGGGGTGGGCGTACTTCCGATATTCATACTGTAAAACAGTCGGGTTTTCTTGATATAGTGGAAGAGCAGGATATGGTAATGGCTGATAGGGGGTTTCAAATAGGGGATGAACTTCTCATTCGGCGTGCGCATTTGTATATACCACCAGGTCGTAGGGGGACAGAACAAATGTCTAAGGCGAATGTCCAAAAAACAAAGAAAATTGCAAACCGAAGAATTTATATAGAGATGGCCATAAGGAGGTTGAAAACGTTCAGAATATTAAAACATGAGTTGCCAGTTTCTTTAATTTACCATTTAGATGACATAGTTTTTTGTTGTGCTGCTCTCTGTAATTTATATCCGCCTCTGTGTAAATAAAAAAAATATTGTACTTTTTTATAATATTATTCTGTTGATCCCGCTAGGATTTTACCAAATATACAAACGCCTACGTACATAAAACGTATCAGCTGCTTCTGCCACTACGTACAACATATCTGAAAATAAGATGTAAACTTTACTGTTTGATTAAATGTAAATAAATTATATTGTATGTTTAAATTCATATTGTACAAATCTTTTATTTCACTAACGTATAAAATGTAATAGTTTTTATAAACATTTACACGATTCTTCCGAGTTTGACATAATTATCACATAACTTCGTGATATGACATCAAATAGTCCTAGGCCAAGAAAAAAATGTGTGTCCGGTAACCCGACCTACCTAGTTTCCCCCCCCCCCACCCTAAACTTTTTGTAGCCATTAAGAAGAAAACCCAGCTAGATTACACGAGATTAGTTAAAATATGAAATTAAACGTAATTTTCATTTATTTTATGCAATTCCAACACGGTTACTGTCCCCAATCTCATTGCAAACACGTTCCTCCTATCGTAACAGAATTTAATGTTACAGTATTTTCTTTCGGCCGAGTCATAAATAAGAAAAAAAAATAAAAACACATAAAAAACCTAGCGACCCTATTTCTGAAGTGCATGTTACAGAAAAAATATATTTTTGGCTCTAACATTCAATATTGACGGCTGAAAGTCCACATACAGTTATCTACAGAGCACGTTTCACTTTGCCAGTAATTAGTTCTACAGCAATATATTTAAAGAAAAAATAATCGAGTCTTTCCAGCATATTAATCCAGTAACTTTGATCAAACTCAATTCTTTCAAGGTGGTAACCGTGGGATGTATATACAAAAAAATCACACCATTTATGCCCAGTTACTCCCATCTGTCCCTGTATCTGGGCGTAATAGCTATGGTTGTGTTTCAATGTGACTTTCTCATTTTCCGTCACCAGATAATCAGGACTCCCAGCCCCTGGAGCAATGTGAGCAATACTTCGAGGACACTTAATTTCAACGTGACCTTGGCCGCAACACTCGCAAGAAACCAACAAATCAGGGGTGGCAGCCAAGTAGGGTCTATTTCTATCGATAAATATACCACACTCCCTACTTGTGACATTTCTGTGGTTTTGACTTAAAATACTGGTGTAGTTTTGTTTTGCGACTGGCTCCATGTTGCGGCCATGTTTAAGAGCAGGTAAGTCTGGGTTTACAGGTCTGTAACCCATCAACCTAGCCACTAAGCTAGTCGTATCCTTAGAACGATTTGATTTGTCATTTCGCAATGTATTAACTCTAGTATATACAGAATAAAAATTAGAAGAAGTTATTCTTCCAGCTCTAACGTCATGCCACAGTACACTCTGATTTTGTAACCTTGTATAACTTTCGATCATATTAATATCATCTTCTGAATATTTCGGAAATAAAGAAAGAAAAGACCTTAAATTACTTTCTAAACTACGATCTTCATTTGTAGAAACTTTAGCTAAACTAATTAAATTGATTGCCTCTGTGCACTGTAAACCTGCTACGCGGTCATCTAGACCAGGCAAATCAGTGTCATTTTCTGAATTTGGAATAGCTGATGTTTCGGCTATGGCTCCGCAGTCCGGGATAGTTGTGTTATCACCATGTCCTGGTTCGGGATCATCGCTAGTCATAGATATCGATGGCTCTTCAATCATGGTGAACAAACATGCCCTTGGTACAGATTCGCGGAGTTGTTGGTAAAGATTTTGTTTCTCGGCACTTGAAGCTTGATGTCTCTCATGAAGAGGAGAAAATAGCCGTTTTTTTGAGTCGACAAGTTTCCTCTTCTTATCTCCTAAAAGTATAAAAACAACGGATTGAAACGAACAGATTAAAACAAATCTGAAAGTTGCAGACATCAGGATTTGTAATTGAAAAATAATTATATGTTATGTAGAATAAAGTTAATAGCTAATTTTCGAAAATATTTAGGTCAGTTTCAATTACATGTAGTGATATACTAAATATAGATTCCCGCCGTTAATGTAGTCACTGGTGACATCACACAGATAGCTATTATAATTTTAAGATTTCCTATAAGCAGACATTTAGTGATAACTCATTATACATTAATGAAGCTATAAAAGACATATCATATGTTAAATATTAGCAGTCATAGTTAACTGACCTGAAGCATTGTATTTGGCTTGTTTAAAATCCATTTCTTTCACTCTAAGAGGGGTTATTTCTGTTTTCTTCTTGGGTACATTCCATTTGCATTTCAGTTCTGTACATGAAAGGTTTGTCATACCAGTCCTGTTGGCAGCTTCAACCCTGAACAGCAGTGCTGTCACATGACTGCAAGTCTCCCCTAAGCTGAGAAACATAAAACAGAAATAATATTAAAATTAAGTTTTGTTTCAAATACTTGAAAGTAGTCAATATATGACCACTTTTATTTTAAGTGTCCCCTGATTGAACGCGAAAGATGAACCACAACACCATCCTTATACTGAAAATCGATACAACTCGTAAGCTTAACACATGTTCAAATATATATATATATATATATATATATATATATATATATATATATATATAATTAAACATATTAGACAAGTGGAAAACTTTTTACATTTAATGTTATTCCGCTATCTACCCGTACATTGATATGTATAACACTGTTCAGTCAGAGAGAGAGAGAGAGAGAGAGAGAGAGAGAGAGAGAGAGAGAGAGAGAGAGAGAGAGAGAGAACGACGAACGAACGAACAACTGAATTTATTCTCCACTTGTTAGTTATCGCGACGATGCTTATTTAGCGAGATTCGCCTAAGACGGGTACCTATTACTTTCACGGTGAAAGTCAACATGATGACGAACAATCATTATAAAATAACTTGGAAAGCTTACCCAGCAGTACATGTACAGTATGCAGAGTGTATTGAACCATCTCTCTTTACACAAATCCAACAATGGTGAGGTGGACAACCTATTCTCTGCGATGGCGTGCAGTTCGCACGTAAAAACACGTATTCAGTTTCAGTGGATATATCCAGTAGGAAGATTTCCTTCATCCACTCAGCCTGAAAATACCTGTATGCCTTGCCCTCCTTATATTCATTAAGCATTCGTTTGGTGAAGTCAACATTTCTGCCCGGGTGATCAACCATCACGAATTGGCAAATGTCATTGAAATATATAGGAGGCCATTTCTTCACTCCACCCTCGGATTCCCCCACCCACCCATCCTTAATGAGAAGGGGATTTGGCAGTTGACCCGATGAGGTTGACAGGAGAGTAGAATACTCTTTTTCCTTTTCTTCAATAATTTCCTGCTGTGTCTTGTTCAAAGGTATTCCCATCTCCCATGCGGCAAATGCTCTTGCAACGAGCATCGCTTTTGTCCCGTCTTTTTTTAGTCCCCTCTTAAACACATAGTCCTGAAGCGCGCATACAGTCCAGGTCTGGAAAATTGCTGGTGTCATGACTTCTTGGCATTCACGGTTCTCCATATTTTTTTCTGGTGGAAAACGGTAAAATCATATGTCGTTTATAAAACAATCAGGAAAGTCTAATAAAACGTGATTAAACTTCAAAATCAAATAAGTTTTGACTTCTCCCAAATAAAAGCATTTTATTCTGCGACAAAAAAAAAAATAAATTTTTATGTATATTACTAATCTACAATAGGCATGGCTTTACCGGCTACATTTTCACCGTTCACTGTTTCTCTGTACACTGGATAGGCACCACAGGCACTGGATAGGCACCACAGTCCCTCTATAGGGACTGTGCTTACACGATCGTTTACCGCAGCTTTTTTCACTGTAAACAAAATATATTCTGATTTCTGTGACATTAAATGTCATCCCACTCTCCAGGTCAAAAGTAGGTTATGTCAGTCGGTTACGGTACACTTTTGATTAAAAATATAATTTGTTTGTTTTCTGTAATGATCGTACCGTATATTGGTGTAGCCGGCGCTACCAAAGTGAATGTAAACAAAGCAGACGACACGAAGGCGGCGTCAATCTGAAATGTCACGGTGCAAAGGAAAAGAAATTTCGCTAGGATTCACAGAGAAAGTATTCTGAGAGGGGAAATTATGTTCGATATATCTGATGTCATGAGATTTGCTGTCACGTACTGATAAATAGTGAAAGATACTTACTTTGCCTTGACGCAGTTTGAAGTTGCCGCGAAACGATGGTGCCGCTCTTCTGTAACTACGGACGCTGAGAGCGTCTTTGGCACGAATGACCCTGTGACCCCTATTTTATTTTCCATAATTCACCGCGCTAGATGGAAGTAGTGATCAGGGTATGCTCAAGCTGAAATTTGTGATTGATATGTCCTACACGAAGTTGTTCGCCAATACGGCGATATCCGAAGCCTACCATAAATTTAGGCCAACCTACCCCATAGAAGTCGTTGACAGAATCATAAAGTATTTACAAGAGAAGGTAGGGTCTACTTTTCGTATTCTTTGTGTGCCATAGCTCTGCGTGGCAGGGCTGTGTGCCTCTCATCATACGGGATGGAGGCCGTATAACGCCGGTAACACAGCCCTACCACGAGAGCTAGGTGTGCCAATATTGTAGCTCGAGGTCTTGCCTGGGTTTGCCGTTCGATCAAAATACCCAGGCAAAACCTCAAGCGAGCTACAGCACTGCATATATGCTCGAAGTTGCTCAGCTAGCTGCAGTACAGGAGGTCGAGGTTGTGCCCGGGGCTGCCGGCTGAGAGTCTGGTGTTGTCGCCCAAGCATGCACCCACAACCCCAGGCAAAACCCCCTCCCGGCCAACGGGCGAAAGCAAACTTTGCACGACATTAGTGATTCATGGGGCGAAGCCGGGTACATTTTGGAGTGCAAAGTTTGCTTTAGTCCTGAATAGGCTTGGAGGGGCTATTATTTTATAATTTTGGCATGCAGGGAATTTCTAGATGTAGAAAACATCTGGGACCAAAATGCTTGATAATCAGATGCATTATCAGTATTACTAGTATCTGTGGAAATGCAGCTATCTGTTGGCGGGGTTGCCTGCGTCATTTGCGGGTCAAAGGTCAACCCCGCCACGGGTTGACCTTTGACCCACATAGCGATGCCCGCTACCCCGCCAACAGATAGCTGCATTTCCACAGCTATATCAGTATCGATCTGAGGGTGTGACGTCACAAAATTCACCGGTATTGGCAAAGGTACAATTTGTATCGGTTGGATGAGGAAATTAGGACAGTAGGATTCGGCTGTTTGACTGGGTTGTCGAACGGGGGAAACAAAATTGTGGTGGGGGTAAGGGGTGGTGGGAGTCGGTATAACCATGGACCTAAAAAATAGATCCCTCATTTTTTACATCAATGATATAACAGTCACTGGGAAGGACATTAATTCCCAGATAGTAAGAGAAGGGTGCAGTTGTGAACACCAATCGCTGATTAGGTCCCTTACTTATTTAAGTTTACCTAGCTTATTCAGATGGCAGACGACGTATGGTAACAAAGTTTTGCAGCTGCCACTGTAAATTATTATTATGCTGTATTGTTTGTGAATGCCATCTTTTGAACATTTTTCATCAAGTATTCAGCCCTATGCAAGTTGGTTTTTGGTATGTTGCTCACTTACTTGCAACCTGGTATAAATCGATAAATCTTTAGGATTTCATTTCTTTGTCAACTTTTTTTCATCAGCATCAATCGCCACTTACTCTGGCCATTGATGTGGGATGTGGCTCAGGCCAGAGCACCAGAAATCTATCGCCACACTTTGAGAAAGTCATTGGATGTGATGTCAGTGAAACTCAGATTAAAAAGGCAACCGAGACAGAGAAGCTTGCCAATATTGAATACAGGTGAGATCAGATATGCCTAGATTTTCTACTCTGAGTCCTTTGAATATTGTACAGGCCGGGTCCCAAAGACTTTTGTTTTGTTGTAGTCTTAAAAAACTCAGCAGCCGAAAATGACAAAAAAACTTTTATTCTGATCAGCTTACCCTGTTGATGAGCCTAGACTTAATCCACTCACCCCAGTACTTCATAATTTGTTCAGACTACAGTGTTATAGTTTACACATGGGAGCTCAGTGTATATTCCTGTAGTGAACGTTCTCATGGCTTGGTGTAGGGCTAATTTTTAAACAGTACACCAAGTTTGTCAAGTGTAAGGTGAAAACAAACAGCTACTATCTGCTGTCATCCACCAGACCCCTTTCAAGACATTTCATAAATTAATTGCCATATTTATATCAATCTAAAGTTTTTTCATTTGCCTGCTTTAATAACAATTGCCAAAGTTGCAACTTTTTAGATTTAATCCTGTATATGTACGTCCTGTTAGTGCAGCGTCTATGTGTTATTGTTTGCATTTGAACTCTAGCCTGGACCTGAATTCACTTATCAACAATAACAAAGCTCGGTCTATCATATACCAGCTGAGCTGAGAAGCTGAATACTGGGTATCTAAACCTGCTTTGGGGAGTACGGTAAGCAAGAAACTGCAGCTGGCTTAAAAAAACAAAATTAGTGAAAAATAATTGTCAAAAGTTACCACTACTGGCCTTTCAAGGGAGAAGTAAAGTAGCTGTTCTCTTGAACAAATGAAAGTGAAAATGTTATCAAAAGTCTAGCACCAAAATTAAAACAAAAATTATCAAACATGCAACTAGCTACTATCCCTTAAAGAGGCATACCGATACTGAAGCCTACTCATGTTAGTCATACTGAGTCCTGCCAACTTTCCAACTTGACGTGATTCATGATTTACAGTGATTTGCATTGAAAGGTTAGCAATACAGGAACTAGAAATACTGTCTAAATTGAGAAGCTGCCAACACTGTCAGGTGCAAATATCGTCTCGCGGGTGGTAATTGTCAAATACAAAGAAATTGACATCACTGCAAAAGTTGAAACATTGCCTTGAAGAGAGTCACACCAAGTCAAAACAACGCCACACATCCACACACATCTGACCCGCTAACTGTCAAAAACACATCATTTGCAAGTCATTTGTGCAGATCTGGTTTTGTTGTGTTTATTACACCTGTCACCTCTTTAAAGACAATGTTTCAACTTTCACAGAGTTGATTTCTCTGTGATCAACTGATATTACCGCTTAGATATGATAGTTACACCTGACAGTGTTGGCAGCTCCTCAATTTAGATAGTATGCCTAGTTCCTGTAACGCCACAATTCAATGCAAACCTTTGTAACTGTGACCTTCATTTATAGGATTGGTAATGACGAGACACTCCCAGCTGAAGATGGATCAGTTGACCTGGTAACTGCTGCCCAAGCTGCTCACTGGTTCAATCTCAAGAAATTTTACTCCGAGGTTGACAGGATACTCAAGCCAGGTGGCTGTCTAGCCCTCTATGGATATGGAAATGCAGAGTTTCATCAAAATTCAAATGAAGGAGAACTTCAGAAAGTTTTCAACGAGGTATGACCTGTCTCACAAAATGTGAATTCACACGTCCCTCTTCCTTAATGTATGTATATTGATTACTTGTTCAACTTTGCAGAATCAGAGAGTACTAAATATTTATGTGAACATTACATCATATCTAACCAGAGTATATTCCGAAAAAGTTTGATAATGGTTCTATCCTGGAATAAAAAGGACGCGATGTGTTCTACAGCCACAGTATGCAGGAGATCACGTAATGGCAGTACAAACAAACCCATGTGTACAAACGCTTGTGGAAATACATGAAGTTTTATGCGCATTTGGACATGTATTTTGTTTGTATCACAGTCCATTAGAATCCAGGTTTAACCTATCAATGTAAAGTTACAGATACTCAAATAGTACACTTCATTGAATCAGCCAACCTCTACACTACATGATTAGTTGGCATCATAAATTGTCATAAATTTTTACATAACCCTTGGCTCCTTTTCTGATTGTTTCTTTTGCATTTCTCTTCCAGTTTTATAATGGCACTCTGAAAGGATGCTGGGAAGACAGACGGAAGCATATTGAAGATCTGTATGCTAATATCCATTTGCCATACAGTGATGCCGTTAGGTAAGTAAAGCTAGCGCGACACACATAGAACAGACATACTCAGAGACAAACATAACACACACACGTCTATTTATGAATAAATGTACCTCATGAACATGAATCTTCACAGAATATTAACAGAATTCTTGCCCATTACATCAGTCTGTGGTATTTCGGGCATATCTGATTAAATGCACAGACCGAAGTAAAAACCACAGCTAGGCCAATCTAGGGTTGAATCTGAGAATACCTTTTGAGTACTGCAATATCTACATACAGACCATTTCTGTGAAATGCTAAGAATATTTCCAGACCAACAAAATCTGTTCCTTCTCTCAATTTCCAGAGATCACTCAATGGCCATTGAAATGGAGTATACAGTATCTGACTTTGTTGGCTACCTCAGTTCATGGTCAGCATTTCATGAATACAAGAGACTTCACCCAGAAGAGAAAGACATCCTGCAAACAGTACTTGAAAAGTAAGAAAACATATGAAAAAAAAATTTTAGAACTTTCTTCTGTCGTCAAATACCATATAGTTTGAATTCTTTCCATGTTTCATTTAAATATTTGTTAGGCTTTGATACAGTACTATACTAGCCTCATTTACATTTTAGGCATGATGTAAAGAAAACAAAGTTTGTAAAAATCAGGAATTATATTTTGCCCCATAGAAATAACACAAGGATGATGGCCATTTTGAATTTCAAATTTTAGTAAATAATGGGTAATTTGGTTCTCTAGTACCAAAATTTGCATGAAGCGCCTGATCATGATTCTTGATTTTGAAAGAGAATGGTTGAAAGTTTGTTTGAGGAAAGTTTGAGCAATAGTTTAAATCTTTCATTTTTGAGGCACAAGCTACCTTAAATATATGCTTGTGTTGACACATTTTCAAGTTTGTACAGAAAGATATACTCTGCTTGATCTCGTTATGGTGAAAAACTAAAAACATTAGTGTTCATGAGACTCAGTTTTAACACAGAGAAGTGTAGCCAGTCTTCCTCTGCATAAACATTGAAAGGGGCATTTTGTTCCCCATTCATCAAAATTAGGGGCAGACTTGAGATTATAAGGGCAGTTAGTTTTGATGTTGTCTTCCTTGGAAGCACTTCCTCGATATCATTACGATTGTCACCCAGTTCAGTTGTGTCGTCTAAGTCACATACAGCACCCGTACTAACATCAACAACATTATGTTTGCCAGCTTGTGATATGCTCGGCTGCTCTCCATCTCCTGTTGATTTGTCACCCGCAGGTTTCCCCCGACTCGGAATTTGATGTATTTTTTAAATATACAAAAATATGCGCTGATAGGCACCGATCAAACAATTGTGTTTCATTATGATCGAGATCGATCGTCACTGCAGTGTGACCACACAATGCTAAAGCTGGAATATCCATAATTCCCTCATTGATACAGTGTTTCAAGTTCTGCTTGTAAGCTTTACCGCTATCAAAACATAAACAACGTTGTTTGCCGTTCTTATATTTTGTCTTTTCGGAGAGAGTATTATAAATAGAAACAACAGCAAATTCACAGGTAGCTACACTATGTGCTTAGGTCACCCTATGTGGACGTCTTTGCTTGATTTTTGTTGTGTTTTGTGTGCGATTCTGCATTGTCTGTAAATATTTCAGGGCAGACAATGGCTCAAAATTTGCACAATTGCACGGTTGAAACCCCAGCTGTGGCCATTTGAATTCTAAAACATCAGTATCAAGTACTTTGATTTTATATTCTCAAACACAAAAAATTTAAATAAAGGTGACCACGATTTATTTAATGTTATGAAACTGAATAAAGTTTACTTTGAAAAGGAATATAATATACATTTTGCTTTTGAGGTTCCTATCTTCAGCGTTAATAAAATTGCTTCAGCACCCTTTTTGTACCATTTCAAGTGAAACATTCAATCTTTTATCTGCATTTTGAATGCTCTTTTTCCATTTCAGATTTTCAAGAGCCTTTGACAAAGATGCCAAGTCAGCTGACCACACAACAATGAACGTCTTCTATCCAATCTACCTCCTCCTTGGCAGAAAGCCCAACAGTTAGCAGCCATGATAAGTAAACTCCTGCCACACTCAATGACAGGGCTTGAAATTAGTGGTAGTCCCGCCTCCACAGACTACCAACTTTTCCCTGGGGCTACCAAAATCCATGAAATGGTAGCCCACACAGACTACCAAAGCCTGGGACATGAAATTCAGTCGGTCACTAAGGGAAGAGCTAAACCCAGCTAGTTATTGCTGGCGCAAATAAACTTGGAACACCGAAGTCCCTATATACTTAGGGAAACCGCTGGCGATTTCCCTATATCGCCAAGTGATTAGCCAAAGCGGTATCGCTAGTGAGTTAGATCATCTTACACTTTGTTTATCGAAAACACTGCGGGGTGCCTATGGCGTGTAATCCATGCCAAAATTAACACCTTACATTTTGAGCCAACCTACATGCAACTCTCACGAAGGTACATGCAACTCTCACGAAACTGCATGCGATTCACAAAGCTACACGCAACTCTCGCGAACGTGCATGCAACTCACGAGGCTACATGCAACTCACGAAGCTACATGCAACTCACGAACTTGCATTTTGAGCCAACCTACATGCAACTCTCACGAAGCTGCATGCGACTCACCAAGCTACATGCAACTCTCACGAACGTGCATGCAACTCACCAAGCTACATGCAACTCTAACGAACGTGCATGCAACTCACGAACTTGCATGCAACTCACGAAGCTACATGCAACTCGCGAACCTGCATGCAACTCTCACGAAACTCAATGCAACTGGTGAAATGCATTCGCTTTGCGCCGCGACTCGTTTGAATCAGACTCCCTAGATTACCTTTGAAGCTCAACTCATTTGATGACTCTGCATTCGTTGCTTTTTGAGCTGACCGCATTCGTGTCGGGGGATAATCCATGTTTTGTTTTGTTTTTTGGGGGGGGGGGGGCTTGGTTGGGGTGAACCATTTTTGAAAGGAGCCCACAGCATGGTATTTTTTTTTCAGATCCGCCTCAATAGGTTTTTTTAGGGCTGCCACTACCTATAATTGCCATACGTACATGATAAAGGTATGTGCCAAAAGCCCCCATAAAAGGGAAACCTAAGTTTAGCGAATTTCATCATTTATCCCTTCTGATAGAACCCTTGAATAAAAAAACAGCTCAAATTTGCCACATACTTGCACGCGCTGACAACTATGGCGCGATGAAAAGAGAAGTTGAAGTTGACTACATTTATGCTTGGAATCTAATTGCGAAAGGGCTCATGGTAGCAGCATGCTTGACGTCATCGGCGATACAGACGATTGGAGCTATCAGGGAGAGGAGTACTGTAATTATGCGTCAACAGTTCAGAGCGTACGTAAGACGACTATAGAGAGTTAGGACAGTTATATTTCTGACATCGATTATTACTTTCCCAGACTAAAATCAAACCATACCAATTTCAACCAAGATGTGTAATAGTGGGAAAGCATCTCCACTCATATCTTGGTTGTTTGCGTTTTGTATATGATTCCGTGGAGGGAGCCACTGTACTTGTACAGACCCCGAACTTGATTGGAGACACTAAGTTGAAGTGACCCTGCGATCCTTCAACGCTACATTTCGAAAACAGTTTTCTTCATCAGTAGCTTAATATTAATTTTTGGTTCGTGAATGATACGGAATGATTGGCTGATTGTATGTGTTACCATGTAAATCGAACTTGGCCAGATCGAAATGGCTGATATATCGGGAAATATTTATCCGCGATTTGACAAATCTATAATATCGTCTGTTTTTCGAAGTTAGGGTCGAACTTAGGAAATCGGGCTTGCTCAGATCTGTAAAGTGAGGAATGCTCCAATATATATTGGATATTTACCCGCGATTTGAAAAATCTAGTATAGTCTATTGTTGTAGGCCTAGAGAATGTATTTCGCGCAAGACCAGCCAAAACTTCTCATGATGTCCAATCGGTCCTCTGTCCAAGTCACAAACGGTCCCGATCATCGAGTAAAATGTATTAAATGTAAAGAATGTATTTCGTGCTAGGCCCTCCCAAACTCTCGATGATATATGATATCCGATCGTCCCTATCGACGAAGTTCAAATAGTAATGTGTATGAAAGTTTCGTGTGGACATTTAATGAAAAATGCATTAAATGTAAAAATTGTATTTCGTGCATGAATAAATCTAATAGTGTAAAACATGCAGGATTCTTGACTACCGACCATGGATGCTATTTTGAATTAAGAGTAGGACAGAGGTGGTCGGATGGTCAGATATGTTTGGTGGTGAAATCTCCGATATACATCCGATATTTACCCACGATTTGACAAAGTATCGTCTGGTATCATAGTTTAAGTCCGAAATCGCCGATAGTTATCGGCTCTACAAGTCACAGACAGTCAGACAGCCAAGCGCTCATTAGCATATATAGACACTATCAACCGATCGCGAGTGACGTGCAAAACTTTTGACTACACTGTAAACCGGGCGATTCGGATTTGCCGTCGAAAATCTAACATAAAAATGCGCTCAAAATACATGACATTTACCACATACGTAAATTACATGTTGAACTATGACGCTCATTGATTTTATTCCAAAAAATTCCTTTGAGTTATTTTATAAATCATGTAAAACTGAGCACTCTCTGTGACACAAATTAATCAGCCGGGTTCTAGGCAATTCACTGCAAATCCGGAAAGATAGCAGAACTCAGAATGAACTGAGAGGTTGTTCCATATAAGCTTTATCGAAATTGGTACTTTCTAAATCTTTAAATGCTTGCGTTATGGTAGGTGTCAAAATTAACGATCTGATTTCCTACAAAATGAGAGGCCGCGCTGGTCGCCATGCTAATCAGACGAGACTAGCGATCCTGGCAGGCAGGCTATGACCTCTGCCTGTTCTTAGTTTAATGTTAAAACCATAAAACCAAGAAATCTAGTTGTTGTTGTTATTGTTGTCTGTATTGTTGTTTATGTTTATTAGTCGTGATGTTGTTGTTGACAAATGGAATTCAACTATATTAATGTTGTGTTGTGGCTGTTTCAAACGCAATGTAGATGCCATTAGAAACGCTACAAGGATACCATCATTCTTTGACACGATGGGGCGATGTATACCAACGTACACTCTCTCCATGTGCATGTGCACAACCCCACAACCGGTCGTGAAGGAAAAACTTTGAAAAACTACTTAACTTTCTCCTGACATGCATCGCCACGACCCAACGACCTTTTCTTCAAAGAAAAACTTTGAAAAAATATTCTATTTCTCTTGGCATTTATCGCCACGACTCTACGACCGGTCGCGAAGGAAAAACTTGTAAATATATTACTCTATTTTATCCCGACTCGTATTTTATCGATGTCGATACGGTCAAAGTACTGTGAAAATATTGTATGACTTGATGATTTAGGCAGGGTACAGTACGCAATATACGCACATTGTCCGAGTTGAAGTATGAAACTTAAAAAATCAGGTGGTAAACAAAATTATGAAAAGCCTCCGCTGGACAAATAATTGTGAACGACCTCCCAGAAAGTAATTATAAAATCTGAAGCTGTCGGTGATGTTGGAATCTCCAGGAATCACTCATCATAGTGTACATAAGTAACCATCCTTTAAGGCAATCTGCACATTGCAAATGTTCAGTGTTTTTGTAAATTGTTCTCTTACATTAATTCGATTGTAAAGGATATATCCTTGGGCCATTTCCTGTCGACTTTTGTTTTGTCTACGTCTGACAAGGCGATTGTAAGGACTACGTATTTAGCAGGCTAATACTCGACCCGTAAAACATCGCCAGCTGTACGCATACGCTGTGTGAAGTTGCCCTCATTTTCCTTATTGAATAGTCACGGAAGTGAATAGCGCAGAGAACAAACAGTAGAGAGAAATTTGAAACGGTGCGGAGAATTGTCTCCCAGCAGGGAGATTTAAAACAGCCTGCGGAGAAATTTTAAACAGTAGAGAGAAATTTTAAAAGGCACCAAGATTTTCAAACAGCGCGGAGATTTTTACACAGTGCGGAGAGTTTTCAACAGCGCCGAGATTTTTACACACTGCCGCGAATATTTAACACAACGCAGAGATCTTTACACAGCACGGAGAGTTTTCAACAGCGCCGAGATTTTACACACCGCCACGATTTATTTTACACAGCGGAGATTTTTAAGAGCACCGAGATTTTTACACAGCGCGGAGAATTTCCATGAGCGCAGAGATAAATTCACACAGCACGGAGATTTTTACGCTGCGCAGACAATTGTTGTTTTAGTCCATGGTAATCGAGTGACACGATGACATCGTACAAACGAGGCAACGCGACGGGCAACTCAAGTCACTTGTTGCACTGCATATACTATATGTCGGGTCATTTTTTCAGATCCCTGGCTCACTGGCAGAACACATCTGAATACGTCATATGACGTTGGTATGACGCGTTGTGACGTCTCATAAGCTTCCGTGTTGTCGGAGCAAAGTTAGTCACTTTAATGATGGGTTGGTTTATTGTAAACCACATTGTGGCACAGTCTACTTGAAGTAAAATGAGAGTCAAATAAAATACGATAGAACCTCATTCACACACGTTAACCGACATAGTGTACTCCAATTCACGTATGGTTTTCTCAACCCAGAAGTGCCTTTATTTAAATCGAAGGCAGCATGCAGCAGACCCTATTTAAAATTGGTTTACCCCAACAAAGTCCCCCCTTCACACGGACTGTCCCCCGACACGAATGCGTTCAGCTCAAAAACGAGCTTCAAGCAAAATGAGTGGGCTTCAAAGGTAATCTAGGGAGTCCGATTCAAATAAGTCGCAGCGCAAAGCGAATGCATTTCAAGAGAGTTGCATGAGGTTCGAGCGAGTTGCATGCAGGTTCGCGAGTTGCATGTAGCTTCGTGAGTTGCATGCAAGTTCGTGAGTTGCATGCACGTTCGTTAGAGTTGCATGTAGCTTGGTGAGTTGCATGCACGTTCGTGAGAGTTGCATGTAGCTTGGTGAGTCGCATGCAGCTTCGTGAGAGTTGCATGTAGCTTGGTGAGTCGCATGCAGCTTCGTGAGAGTTGCATGTAGGTTGGCTCAAAATGCAAGTTCGTGAGTTGCATGTAGCTTCGTGAGTTGCATGTAGCCTCGTGAGTTGCATGCACGTTCGCGAGAGTTGCGTGTAGCTTTGTGAATCGCATGCAGTTTCGTGAGAGTTGCATGTACCTTCGTGAGAGTTGCATGTAGGTTGGCTCAAAATGTAAGGTGTTAATTTGGCATGGATTACACGCCATAGGGTGCCCATGCTGTGTCTCATAGACAAAACGCCTTATCAGAGGCCGTTCATTTTGCGTGAACGATGGTACAATGAAGAATTGACGTTTGAGTAAAGTTACGTTGGTAAATTTCAATGACCAGGGAACCTACATCTGATTTTAGTCATATTGGTCCGAAAACAACTCGCCCGTTGTTTGAGTTTACACGTTCGTTCGTACCGCGTTCCCCCCCCCCCCCCCGTCGATTTAGTCTGTAAATATTAATTATGGATGGTATAATCGAGACTGTCTATGATTTTATCAGTTAGAACAAAAATATTTCGATAGATTGACTAACACAACCAAAATTTTAAGCATTTTTCTTCAACTTTAAAAATAAGTCATCGCCTGGACATCGCCGTTTTCGTTGAAAATGCTCCATTATAGTCGAATATGAACGCTCAGGTTTACCTTGGCCGTGTACTGCCTGAGAGATGGCTACTTCTTTAGCTATTTTTTTCAGTTTCGGTAAAGATATCGCCAACTATTCCTTTCAGTGCACAGTGCAAGTCTGTTTACGTTTGCAGGAAAAATATATCGTTGGCTCGCCCAACAAATTGAATTCGGGCGAGTTGGTATCGGGAATCTGGGTGGTTTGAAAAGGTACCCGTTTTGAAGCAAAATGTAGGTTTATCAACATCATTGATGATATGCCTTTTTTCTCACCGTGTTGTCTCATTTCTCTGTAATTTTTTGGTGATGGCGATTTGAAAATAGTAATTTCTTGTCCGCTGATCGTGGCGATTTGATGTAGCTCTCAGAATTCGAAGTACGAAACGTCGACGTCACTGGCTAGGCTGCGGGCCATGCCGCGGGAGATCAGAAAACACTTTTTCAAACTTTGGGTCAAACCAAGTTTACGTTCTCGATCGGATAATGTTGAGGTCAAAAAACAACTTTGCCATAGCGATTAAAATCTGCAGCATTTCAGCGTTCTTTGCAATTGATGATATGATTGAAACCTTTTTATTTAGCCTGTCCTTTTTCATCGTACGTTTCTTGTGAATAGTATGTACCCACTTCAAGCGGATACCCCTATGAATAATGATATCATCTGTATGACGCACGCAAATAAATGTGATTGAACTATGACTTTCTTGTGTCATGTCAAGGCCGAGACTCGGACACGTTTACGTCGCCTTTGCCTATGAGGAGAGGTTTTCAGAAACAAAGCTGAGAAAAGGTCTAGCTTCATCTACGGTTTACTTTATTCTTCAAAATCACGAAAGCCGTCGATGGCGACCGTAGAGGTTATGGCCGACAGTTGGATGCTTGTAACATAGATTCCCCGCCACGCCACATGCGCCACGCCGTGCGCCAGCAACAAGTCTGACCATCCACGCTCGCGCTTTATTTCAACTTGATAATCAGCTGATACACTGAAATTCTCCGAAAACCGAAGCCTTGCCAGTATCAGTTCTCACACAATTTCGCTACGACATGTCGGATAAAAACACGTCAAAGCCAGGAAGTTTTACCTAGCAACTTACATCGGTGCACGGCCGATAACGTACCGGTAACGTACCGGTATACCGGTACCATTGGTTATTTTCACAACCGTCTATTCCTCACTTAGAATATGCATCTACTTTACACCGGTCGACAAACCATAGATCCTCGAGAAACGAGGGTCTATGGACAAACCGGTTTCTTCGAAACGAAATTAGAAATTTAGCGACTTTGAATTTCACTCAAGGAAACACTGTCGCTTTGAATGAAAATTGTCGAAGTACATGTTCGAGATATACATCGCTCGATGGGTGTATTAAAAACGTGAATAGGCCTAAAGGTCCATGTACAACATAAAAGAAAGAGACGCACATTTTAAACCTCAACGTAAGCTGATCACTTTATAAAAATGAAAGTTAAAAATACAGATTTAACCACAATGCCGGGCGTAATTTACATAGTGGAAATGACGGCATTTATGATGACACGCCTGCACAACGAAACGAAGCCAAACGATAGCGAACTCCATGACAACACCTACCGTTTCTCACCTGCACTCTTTCTTCATTTTGAGGGAAAGTCTGTCAAAACGGTTGCTTCAACAGGTTCCCTGCTCATCGAAATTTACCCAAGTAACTTTACTCAAAACGTCAATCCTTTCTTGTACCATCGTTCACGCAAATTGAACGGCCTCTGCTATGGCTTTTTGTCTATGAAACACAGTATGGGCACCCCGCAGTGATTTCGATAAACAAACTGTAAGATGATCTAACTCACTAGCGATACTGCTTTGGCTAATCACTTGGCGATATAGGGATATCGCCAGCGGTTTTCCTATGTATATAGGGACTCCGGTGTTCCAAGTTATTTGCGCCAGCAATAAACGGACACAGAAAAGCAGCTATGACTTTGTTATGCAAATTGCAAAGAGGACAGTACAGTGGAATTTTGCAAGAAAGCTTATATACCTGAACAGAAAGTCCATGCTCGATTTTTAGCCCTGCTGTTTTACAGTTTATGTCTTATGCACTGCACTGGGCTGAGCGAAAGTCGTTGTCATGGCGACTATCAAAATTTGTGTACAACTCTGAGTATGAAAGGGGTTGTCAATAGCTAACCAAACTTTTGAGTGTCACTGCTGTCCAATTCATACGGTATTACTGGTTTCATTTGGGTATTAAAGGTGGGCAAGTATTCACATCAAATGAACAGAAAATTCACTTCATTGGCAGAGTCTTGAAAAATCGGTATTTTCTTGCCTGGTTATTAGGGAAATGCATGGGTTACCAGCCATTGTCACTGGCCTACCAACTTCAGAAAAGGTTAGTAGCCCAAGTGGACTACCAGGGAAAAAAGTTAATTTCGAGCCCTTAATGATGATGTAATCTTTGGTAATAATCCTGTGGCTACAAGGCAGAATGGTGATATTCAGCACCTCTCAGGATACATGCCACGTTCACAGTACTGCCGATTTTAGAGTTTGTGCCAAATATAAAATTTATGTTTAATTTCACTAAATAAATTATGCAGTATTTACAAAGAGGTTCTGGGCCGGCAGTTTCATCAATTTTTTTAATAGTAAGAGTTTAACTTTTACTGTTTATGCGTCTATGTCTAAATTTAAGCTACCAGCATAAATTTTGTGGCGACAGTGTGGGATACTTGCTGCCACACCACACTACACAATCAGTATGTACCAACATCAAAAGGCTGGCCATCAGATATGCCACAGGGTCAATTTGATGATCTGGTGCCACACTGCACACAGTATCAAAATAATCATATATGTTTTTTGTATAGAACAATTATAGTCTGTGTTTTCCTTCAGTTTTGATATACTGATAAGCTGAAAATTCCTTCGCGACATAATGTTATTTTTGTCCATATCATGCCCGTACAATTTCTTCTTATTCGAGCTAATAAGAATCTTATAAGATTCTTAGAAGTATTTTATATGCAAATTAGTTTGAGTAAGAATCTCATAAAATGGGTAGTTCTAAAAATCTTGTACACATATGTCATCTCAGTTCCAACACTAAAAGTCATCTACCCTGTTCAGGTGAACGTTACCTTTTAATTTTATGGCATGCATGGATAGATAGGTGGAAGTCCCATCGAACATCCATTACTAGAAATTGGTTGTTGGAGGTAGATTTTGGTTGTCCCACACACAGGAGTATCGTTAGTTTTGAGCCCTGTGTTATGACAGAAAAAACTGTGAAGTTGGCGATATTATTTGAAATAAATTTATTAAAACTAATCACTAAGTCAAGTGATAAAGTACAAACTGTTAAAGTTAACAGGCTGCTTATCTCAGCTGGGACAGGACAAAACTCCAAGTCTCCAGAGTTGAGTCAGACACACTGGTGACCAAGGAAGTGGGTCTTCTCTGGCTTGCAGGCTTGATTGGATCCGAATCGAGTCTCAGTTCAAAGAACAAGTCCAGCGTGAGTGTCAAGGTCGAAAATAGTCTTGACTTACGTGATCTTGAAAGTCTGCCTTAAAATCTGTACCGCCCTGTATTTATACTAAATGAGTCTATCTACAGAATATAAGAACAATCTAGGATTTCTGTTGACTTTAGTAAACATGACCTTGTAGAAAGTTCTAAACTGAACTAATTAAACTCAAGGTCATGGAGAATGACCTTAATTTTTTGTATTGTACTTGTTTATTTCGGACTACATTCGTCCATATAAATTACACAAAGGAACTACAGATACTGTGATACAAAAATACAACTGGTGTTGGATATACTATCCATATATAAATTCATTCACTAACCATGAAAGATCGACTTTCTCCACAGGTTACGCAAGTCAGAACTGTAAAACAGTACATCATTGACCATTCTTACAATTGTATTTTCGCTGTAAAATATTCTTTTCATCAGACTATACATTTGCTTTCGTAAAAAGAGCATCAAAACTATCAATCCTATTAGAAACAAACATAGAGCTTGCACTACTGCGTCTCTCATAGCCAAGAAAAATGCGAGCTGCATTATTGTAACCAACTTTCACTTTTTTCAAGACACCAGCAGTATATATAATTAACCCACAGATTACCACCATATAATTGATAACAATATGCTTTGAAAAGATTACACTTTACATTCACAGAACATAAAGAAAATTTCCTCAAGAGCATATTTGCAGCTACATATAATGCTCTCTTTTGACTCTCAATATCTTCATTAGTTTAGTGATAACGGTTTCTTTTGACGCTCAATATCTTCATTATCACTAAACTGATCCGTCAACAAATACCCAAGATGCTTTTTCTTTGCTACAAATGTAATTTTCATACCGTTAAGATAAACAGATTGAGTGTATACAATCTGAGTGTGTTTTGAAATGACACACATGCATTGTGTTTTCTTCGTATTAAAAGTAATGTCATGCAGGTCGCCATAGTGGCTGCATATGTCAACCAGTTTTTGAGTTCCTTTGACAGAAGGGCTGATCAAACAGATATCATCAGCGATTTATAAAAACACAACCTATGTTACATCCCACTTTTGAATTAACTAGTCTTGTACTCAGATGATCAACATAGACATTGAAAAGCTGCAGAGATAAACTTCGCCCTGCTTAACACCATTGACTACTGTAAAACTGTCAGATAGGCAATTGGGCCAACGAATAAAATATTCTGAGTTCCTCACCAGATAAGGAGAAACCTTACGAAAAGAATTGGTACATTTCTAGAGATCGGCTTTTTAAACAGTGTCCAGTGATTAACTCGATCGAATGCTTATAGAAGCATCCATAAACGTTATAATAACATTGCTACCTCGTTTCCTATAATAACTAATGATTTCTTTCAAAACAAATACACACATGTCAGTAGAATGAGAGGGCTTAAATCCAAATTGGTAGTGTGATGAATCAAGATAGCAATCAATCTTGCCCAAAATAACAAATTCCATGACTTTCGAAGCAATTGTTGACAATGCAATTGGCCGATTTGTGTCAGTAATGTTACTATTTCTGTCTTTAATAATTGGGACTAAAATAGTAGCAGATAATCTATGAGGACACAGACCATGCAAAAGCATGGCAGTAAAACACATACTCAAAAGTATATATAGAATGTTCTAGACTAATTAATTTCAGGTTATTGGTTGGAGAGAATGACCTACATAACACCTGTTACCAATGACAGGCTTGTCAAGTGCCAATGTTTTACAGGGTCTTGCCCTGTATCTCTGTTGGTTAGATGTATAGCTTGCCTCATACATCACAGAGTGAATATGAATCTGAAATAATCTGTTCTAAATCAAATCTTTACATAATTACCTTGAAATCTGGAACACTGATAAGAACAACATCTCTGAAAATATTTGACTGCATCTTTCTACAATTTCATGCATGCACAGTCAGCATCCAGATGAAATGACCGATCAGGTGAGCAAAACACTGCAGTTCCCTTTAATGAGATCTTTACATAACATAACATGTTTCTTGAAATAAAAAGATGTTTCAAATTTTAAAACTTCAGTACTGGTAATATGGTCTTCTGTCAATGTTGCGTTACTTGAACTTGTAATTGTAATACTCATCGGCTACATCAGTGCTGGTTCGGCGTGACCGTACGACATCTCTCTTGTCCCTCCCACCTTTGAATGACGCGAGGGATGACCTTGCATTCTTGTGGAGGACGTTAGACAAGCGATCTGAATGGCAGCGTCTTGTGGTCCAGGGTCTCTCAGGACTCTTCTGTTCATACTCTGGATGCCGTGACGGCTGTGACCTTGACTTTCGGCGAGCATGGGCACCCACCTGCAATGTTGAGCCAGGAGAACATTACGAGGTACCTACCATACATGTAATTAGCATGATGGGAATGAGACAAGTGAACATTATCCAAAAAATAAACACGATCTCCAGCTATAAAGAGAACTATTGGGCATGGGATAGGGGGCCATAAAGCCAAATAAAGTATACTTGCAATAATCTCAGAATGCGTAGTGTCTGACTATTCAATGGAGGGATAGGGGGTCCTTAAAGCCCCATTAAGTGTAATCCAGGCTGCATATTCCCAGACTCTTTGTTCTGTTTGCGAAGTGTACTTGCAATACTCTCAAAAATGCTCAGTGTCAACTTTTCAATGAAACTTGAATGTGTGTAAAGTCCAATATCTAAGTACTGAATTTTAGTCCAGATTAGAACTCAGTTATCAGCATTGAGTATGGCATGTAATGGATTGTGTCGACACAGCTAATACTTTTGTATTTGAATTTGAATTTGGGGACACAAAGAAAATGCAGTGCAGTTATTGACAAACCTATATACATTATTTGCACTAGAGTAGTAAGATTATATTGACCTCTAGGACAAAATAAGAATTTTACACCATTTTTATTCATTTATCTAAATGGAGCGAAGGAAAATTGTAACTAAAGTGCGACCCTGACCTATATATGAACTCACGCGCAGCAGTGCATTGTCCTGAACTCAGCGGGGAAATTCCCTGCTGAGTCAGGTCCTGGACTTGCGCAATACAGTAGCTATGACTCACCCCCACTGAGCAAAACGGAACGACATTCTATTCTCTCTCTCATTTGTTAGATAGATTCTGACTGAGCCGTATCGGAGCCGGTCTGCTCAACCCCTACCGGAACACTGTTGCGCAATACCCCTATCGGGACGTTTCCAGCAGGGGCTTTCCAGGAATTTCGCAATACCGTTCCAGTTGCTTAGTAACTTGTGATGTCATGTTCAATGTCTGTCATTCTACAGTTTTCAGAAAATCGTTCCGATAGGTTTCTGTGGAATTTTTTTCTGAGCGACTCTAGTTAACTAACTTTCATATCCATTCAATCCATAATGTCTTAGGTATCTTTCCAGAGGTGGACTAAATCCTTCTTGTTTTTGAATTTCTAGCGCCTGATGAAATATGTCCTGAATAAGTTCTGACCCGTTTTCTGTTGTTGCACCTTTTTCTTGTATTTGTGTAAGCAGCTGTTTATATTGCACATAATAATGTTTATATTTCTCTCGTCTCTTTGCTACACCCGTTTTTCCTTGTACCACATCAATAATAACACCTGGTATAGGAGTTAAAGCTAAAAGAACTGGAACTGTCGGAATTGCTGCTATTACAGCAGAACTTACAAGAATTCCTTTAGTAATATTAAGAGCCATATCAATTCGACCCATTAATTTATAACTTCGTCGATATGCAGCGCTAGTTCTTTCGATATAGTCGGCCAATTGTTCAACGCTTTCAACAACTGAGATGTGCATTTTTTTTTACTGTATATGTAAGGGATGATAAAAATAATTGTAGTAATATAGAAATACAATATGGCAGAAGGAGGAGAAGAAAATATAGATCTCCAGGATTTCGATGATGCAAATTTAAATGATGATGACGCTACTGCTGAAACATTCTTTATAGACGATGATAATGCCCTTGCAGAAGCTGATCCTTTCCTTGCTAGCTCAAGCGCGCGGAGCCCGCAGGTAGATCGTGTGATTGGACAGAGAGTAGAACTTGAAATAGATATGGCTGAACAATTCTTAGATGAGAATAATATTACTGATGAAGCAGCACGAAACGAATTAATTTTGAATGCAAAGATTAAGGATGGAAAGCTGTATTATAAAAACCTCAGGCTATCAAAAGATATAGGACGTGGATTTAGATCACTCAAGACAGTAAAAGGAGTAGAAGGAGGATCTGAATTTGTAACTAAAGTATACAGTAAGATGGAGGACAGCGCAGAGCCCGAATATGTGAGACGTGAATTGCATTCTGAAGATGTGAGAAAAGATAAAATACCGGCTGAGAAGATGACGCCAAAAGACATGGGTATATACAAAGATAAACTGACAGAGTTACGGCAAGATGCTTCTGGTAATGCAGATAAAATACAAGCTTTTGAAAATAAAATCGAACAATGGAACAATCTAAACCCAGAATATAGAGCTATTAATGATGAATTAAGGATTGCGAATATGCGTCTTGGCGAGCTTAACAATGAAAAAGTTAAAATAAGGCTAGAGAAAAGAGAAGTTGAAAAACAGTTAGAGGAAATTCCTGTAGAACACACCCAAGCAAAAGTAAAAGCTGAAAAACTACTAGCTGAACTCATAACAAGAGAAGCTAAAATTGACAATCGAATTGAATACGAAAATGGTAAGATTAGCGGGGCACGTGAAAGACTGGCGTCGACTAGGTCTCTTCGTGATGTAATTTCAGATCCAGAATTATCACTCAGACTGAAGCTAACAGAGTTATTTAAACGAAATGGTATAACAATCGCTGCAATACTGACTGCCCTTGGAATGGCAATATCAACAATTGCCCTGGCTGTGACTAAAGTAGGAGGAGGGGGAGCAGGGGGAGGAGGAGCAAACGCAGGAGGTTCAGGTCCGCCCAAAGTATATACAAAAGCGAAAGAAATTGTAAAGCAATTTGGTGAATGGTTAAAAACATTGGCTGCAAAAAGTGCTGCTGCAATACCCGGTCTAATCGGTTCCCTCGTCAGTTTTCTATTAAAAACAGCAGGATCGGTGGTCGGATTTGTCGGAGAACAGCTATGGATATTTTTAACTGGTTTAACATTAGTCATTATAAATAAAATTATGTATTAATATATGACACCCCTACGGCATCGACATGTTTGGTGAAAAGAATATTGCAAAGTTTCTTTCTAAAAATAAAGACCTGTTTGGTTTCTCTGTCGAATTGGAATGGTGCAAACTTCGGCGGGTAAATCGCCATATCCATGCTATCCTTCGAGCAAATCCAGGTGTCCGACTCAAAGATGATAATCTGTATCATAACATTTTAGCTTTCGTGAAGGAATGTCAAAAGACTAACTCTTTAAGCGACTAGAATTCATAAACGTCTTTCAGGAGATTGACAATGATGAAATGGAAGTCCAACATTTACAAGAATATTGGGTTCTTCGATTGATTCGCGACACAGGTAATCGATTTATCTTTCAGGCAGACGGAAATATTTACGTAAAGATGTGATTAATTTTCTTTTTTCTTCTACTATATACATTACACGAAAAATGGGGTACGATAGAACATTATTACCGAATTTCACCAACCGAATACCGAATGGAACGAAGTCATATAGAACTCATCATGTGATTGCCCATAATCCAAGTGAGGCAGATCCAGGCCAGACACTTATCATACGATGTCCGAAGTTAGAAAGCGGAGTAGTACTAGTTCCTAACACTTTCGACCTGTTTTTGATCTCGAAGTAACGGGACATGAAGATAACCGAGTAGTACAAAATGTTGCAAAAAATTTGGTGGAGCGTATGGTTCTCACATTTGAGGGGCAGCAACTTTTCAATTTGAATAAATATAATCTCATTGAATTATCGCGATCTCTTCAAACATAAAAAGGAGAGAACGAACATGACACTGTACGGAATTCAGAACGAAAATCTAAGAAAATTGAGAAGTGGCGCGGCCGATGCAAATGCCGACAGGCTTTCAAAATGGGACGATATTTTACTTTTCGACACATATAAAACAAAATATGCTATTCGTCTCACTCACCCCCTCATAACAGGCCATGGAGTTGCATATCCAGAAGCGTTAGGGAGTCATATCGAATGGGAAATTACGTTGGCACCCACCTCCCAATTACTTGTCAGTAATAATGTTGTTACACCCAATTATAAATTAAAAAACATTCAAATGGAATACGAAACAATTTCTGATTCCGTACTCGCGAGGTCAACTGCTGGTTATTACAACAGTGGGAAAAGTTACCTTTACGAGCATATACATTATTTTAGAACAATCCCATTCAAAGAATCAACCACGGTTATCAATGAAAATATAAATGTACCACGACGTAGCATGAGAGGTATCGCTATACTCTTCACTAAAAATCAGAATCAGACAGAACTGAACAGTGAACTTTTCTTTAACCCATCCATTGAATCTGTGTCTGTAATGATTGAAGGCATTGCAAATAAAGTGTACGCTCAGAAGATGATACCAAGACAATTTTGGCGAGAGGTGCGACGGTATTTTGCTGAAGATAAAGATTGGTGTGAAATTGATATAGATGAGGTCGATATTTGAAGAATAAATTCTGTCTGTTTATCGATCTGCGTAGTTTTAAAGATATTGAGTTTCATGGAAATGGTCTTAGAGTAATGAACACAAAGGACGGAATTCAACTTGAAATTCTGAAGAAAGACACCTCAGTTAAGGGTGCCGACGACGCTCGCGATGACAATATATTGCTCACGTTTATGTTATTAGCGATGCCCAGGTCACTGTTGAAAATAGTAGATTAAAGTCTTTTCAATTTTAACCATGACCCGTCATTCCTATCGGCCATGTTTCTGCCAGCCATTCGCCCGTGTCTGGATTGTATAACTGCACACGCTTGATATCATTTGGCGCCATCATAATTTTACTACGCTTTTCACTACGGATTTCTCCAGCCTTTTTCCGTACAAACTGTACAAACTGTGCCGGCTCCGGCTCCTTCCCAGTTTCAAATAGATCTTTATAATCTTCAAAGTTCAAATGTTTTCTAACACAAACATCTTTCACCCCTTTATTTTTTTCGTCTCGGAAACGGGAGTTCGAAAAGCATACACTTCGAGCGTATGCCGACAAAATCAAGAATAGGTTCACCATTCAACTCATCTTTAAATTACCCATCACTTTTTATTAATCTTCGGAAAGTTGGGCCCACTCATCCCACTAGTATCATATATAGACTTCTCACCATTCTTTTCCACATCTTCTCGGACTATATCATTGAAAGTTACGTCCGGGTCCGGGATCGGCACACTGTAAACAAAACTGTCAGTATCCATGTAGGCTAATCGTATTCCAGGGAACTGGGCCCGAAAGTAATTGTAATGCGTCTCATACATAAGCAGCTTAGAAAGTTCCAGTACTGCGGCGCCGATGAAAACTGGTTTTACATATCTATGCTCATCCGTTTTCAGTTCCAGTAGGACACTGTCGCAGGAATCGCCATCCTCTTCGGAAGTTATGAAAGTTATATGTTTCATCTTTGGATTATACTTCTGAATCTTTTACGTCCACTATCCGTGCCGTTCCAGTCCGAAACAAATCTAAAGTCTCTGTACTTTCGAACATCTTCTATTGTCTTACCGAACATTGCATTATTCATCAGCTTATAGAAATTCTTTTCGAAATCTGTCCTCCCCTTTGTCCTCATTTTAGTGTTAAAGTCAATATATTTCGCGAGACATGGAGCCTCATCGAAAGCAAGCACCCGATAAATCTTTTTCAATCTCATTCCCATCCGAAGATAGAATTCCAGCAACTTGTAGTGTAAGACGTATCTCTCTCTATCCATCACACTTGTAATCAGTCGACCGCCCTGCCTCGGAAATCATAGTGATGCGGCGCTAATGGCAAATCGCTGTGTTCTTCATGTAATTCGGGGGGATATTCTAAGTCTACTTCTAGAAAACTTGGTGGAAAGGTGGCGCCAGGTCCCCACGCTCCGCCAGCTCCACCGTCTCGGGCATACCATTCCTCCCACTCTTCCATCGTCATCCAATGAAGTCCGCCCGTAGGCATTGCCTGACTCATTGCCCAGCCGTAGAGATTGTTTGCATCGAGATATTTTATTTCGGTCACTGGTTTCTCCGGATCGTAATTCCCACCAGCTTCCCCTTCGACCTCATCTGTTGCATAAGCTGGATGATTTGTCTGTAAATAATGAATATTACACTGGCTGATACCGCCTCGAATTCCCCTCTGTACGAAATTCATCTGCTCAGCATCTTGAATGAGCCCAAATTTATTACCCGTATAAAGTAACATAGCATCCCATGTTAGACCGGGCGCCGACATATAGTGGGCCGGATCTAACTTATATGCTTCTAAACATGTGTCACGGAAATTTTCGAATATATTTGCAAGAAGTAGAACGTCAGTCTCACAATAGAATTCCATATAATCACGAATCGTCTTACATCCAACTTCGTCCCATACCTTCAATGCATGCTCATAATCAGATTCTGAAATCCCCTCTTCCGTCAATTCGCTATAAAATTTGCCCCTCGGTGGTAGCTCCTCTTCTTCCAATCGCTCTGGAGAATCTAAATATTCATACGGAAAGAAACCTTTCGCTCTTTGAATGTCCGGGTACGAAAGTGGGGCCGCCGTCCACCCATCCTCCGGCACAGTTTTTGCCAACTTCGCCAATGACCCCATCATCAGCTGAGCACTGTCCATAAACTTTATAGAAAAGTGGCGTCTCTTTATCTCCCCATCGACAACAATTGAGGCGTGAAAAATAAATGTTTTCGAGAGACCCATAATTCCACCATTGCTCGTCTTAGCTATGATTTTAGGCTCTGGTCCCCCTCCGGCGTCGATTTCATGTAATTCTTTCAAAATAAAAGAACCATCGTATCCCTTGAGGTTGTGAAAGTAGATAGGAATGGTTCTCAACGGGCGGCACTTTTCACAATAAAAAGTCGTTCCGTCTCGGTATCCTGCCGGCTCTCCACATGCAATACAGACTGGATGCCGTAATTAGAAGGATCTTTCATTGGTTTTATTTTCAAATAATACGATTTCGAATAATTCTCAGCCCGTTCTTTCATATCCTTCAGAAAGTCTGTAACACAGGAGAGCCCCGTGAATGTTCTTTTACCATAAACAGTGGGTGGTCGCCCTTCGCCCCACCGTTCCACCATAACATACGAAAGACAAATTGGAATATGTCGACCGGTCCCCTTCTCAATAATTGCCTCAGTATCTGCATAGACGACGTAGGGGGCGGGGACCTTCTTCCGATGTCCTTCGAATTGACATACTTCCTTAGGAAAACCTGGCTGGGCAGTGTCTGTTCCACAATAATTCTCATGTTCTTCCAACTCTCCTGTTGACGCAAATCCTTTTCCACAAACCGTACAAATACACTTCCGTCTGTGCACATTCTTACGATTTTTATTAGAATTAAGAAGGCGATTTTCCGCAGTAATTGGTACGAAGTGGGCCCTGCCGTCTTCGCCGACTATTAGTAAAATCTTCGCTGTCTGGACGGTTCCGGGACGGGTTCCACCTTCCGTTCCGACAGGGGCACTATAAAACACAGTTATACCGGACGGATCGGGATCGGACTCGTAGATCTGAAATACTTTGAGTCTGATGCCTGGATTTTGCTGCTCGAAGCGCCTGAACACAGTCAGATCGGCGGGTGTAGGAAATGGAATTCCTTCCCAACAGTAATCGGCTATAAATGGAGAGTACGTATTCCAATTTTTTCTGGTATTACCAGCCTTCTTTTTACGAAACTCGGGGTCGGCTAACTTTAAACTTGCTACGACGGCATACTGGAAGCAGTCCTCGGCGCCTCTGAGTAGGACCAGGTCGCTCACACATTTCTTATTTTTCAACCATTCCGGCAGTTGGGGGCCGGGGCCAGCACCAAGTAGTAATTCTACCAGTCTTACTTTAAAATTAAGTATCTCCTCGAGAACTAGACCAGAGCCCTCAACAGCTTCAGTTTTATCAAGCCATTCTTTGTAGTCTTTTACTAATTGTTCTTTCACTGCCGCCCCTCCTTATCTTTTGTGTATATACCCCCCTTATAGTTAACATAGTGTGTACGATTTTGCACACTTTGATCTTTTGGATTTTTGAATTTGACTTCCATTTCTGTAAAAACACGGTACATCTTTCTTTCTTTGGCCATACCTTCGATATCAATCTGCGCGATATCCTCGACTCGCTTGACTTCGTAGGAAAAATCTTTTTCTATAACTACATCTTTGAATGCTCTCCGTAAGCGACGTTTTTTTATGCTGTAATGCACAGTAAGTCTCCTTGGAATAAACTGCGGCGGCACCTTCTCCCATTTCTTCACCAATTCTTCTCTAAGATCATTGAAATCTATCCATGGTTTTTTACCGAAGGGATTTTCTAGAGTAAAACCTTTACCTGAAGAATCTGTTAAATCTGTGTGAGTCATGGTATACAGATAATTCTGAGTGTCTAGCCCTCTATTTAAATCGAGGTCAAGTATATCGACCAATTGGTTTATCTTATATTCATTCACGATTGGATCCATTGTACTGTCCTATATATATCATAAATAAATTTATTAAAGAAAATATCTATTCTAATTCATCAAAATCCACTATAATATTTTTGTCAGCATTTATTTGTTTATATATCTCACCTAATCTTTCTAAGTCGACTAGTTCTTCCGCATCTTGAATTCTGGTTTATTAGGCGCAGCACAAAATAACCTCTCAACAGTGAAAGAAAGAGCACGCTTACTTAAGCGCGGTTTAAATGCTAAGAATTCTATCTTACTACCTTTTCGGATATTACGAGGTACAATAGCAGGATTTTCTCGGACTGGCAATGGACTCACTGTTTTAAAACCGCAGTCAATTTCTGAACCATATCAATACATGTAGCGAAATCGTGATTTCTCCCTCTTTTAAACTGAAATTAAAATACGCCACTGGCTGAGGCCCCTCGCTCCCTCGCTTCTGATACACTTTAGATGGATTGTAAAATCCGCAGGAATTATTCTTGGAGTGAGCGGCCAGGCTTAGAGCATAACTTTTAGCAGTAGATGCATCGAAACTTTCACCTAGGGTACGGAATATTATTAAATCAGTAAACTTTTGAAGACTCGGTTGCCAACGGACACACACCCCATCACATGTAGCAGGATCTCCTCCCGAACCGTACTTAGGTCCGATGGGAAAAACCACTTCTAGCTCACTGTCTACGTATATGAAAGGATCTACCAAAGATTCACCAAATATGAGTTTGCCGTCACTGATTTGAATATTCTCTTCTCCGGTTTCAAGTATTTTTATTGCAGTTGAAATAGAAAGGATTGTCATTGTCTTATCGTATATATCTTAATAAAAAAAAAAAATTTCTATGATATAGTATCCCCAAAATGTCATACATATTCATAAATGGACCAACTGGAAGTGGTAAGAGTTACGATGCAGTAAATTTGGCAGAGACTCACGTACCAGAATTTGACACTAGTTTTTCTAGCAACATTGCCGACTTTTATAATGGGCGCCACGTTTCGATTGCCGATTTTCAGAAACAGTTTATAGAACATACTCTTAGTTTACAATATCAGGCTGGGGAGGGCCTCCCTTCAGAACGCTACATTATTTGTGACTCTTCCATAATTCAACATCTAACTTTTTCTAGAATCCGGGGCGTGGCAGCGGAAGAAAAAAAGATTGTTTCTAGAGCATTTGACCATTTACCTAGTTTCATTATCATATTCAAAGATATGCCTTGGGATTATTGCAGGCGGAATGTGTTGACTCGAGCCAGGTCGTACGAAATAGCCGCCTTAAAAGAACTAGAAGAGATTCACAACAAGTTCAAACAGACTTTCTTAGAAATTTGCCACGACTACAGGCTTCCATGTTTGGTAATTCGGAACGCTCTTACGCCCCTCGTTCTCAAGAATATACTTAATCCAACAATTGATACCGAGACAGTCGGACCAGTAGATTTTCCACAAGCTTTTGACTTTGGAATTGCATGGACCGGCGGCAGCCAGGGATTTTTAATAGACGGTTTCGAGGAGGAGGAACTTGAAAAAGCTTACTTTCCACCTGGTCAAGAACAACTAGAACAACCTCGAGTCTCACTCGAGAACCTACACAAACTTCTTAATGCTTGTGAAACAGTGTGTGCTTATAATGCTCCGTTTGACTTACGGGCACTTGATATGATGAAAAGGGTGGACTTTGGAGTTACTTGTCTATGGTTCATGTCAGTTGTGTACATTATACTTCAGCCAGAACTTATCGATAAAGCTGAACAAGGAGGATTGGAAAGAACGGACCGTGGCAACATGAGAAGTCGCTTTGAAGATCTTGCAAACTTAATATGTTCAGGAACTGAGGTACCACCTCATCCACATACTGCCGAAAAAGATGCAATAAGTGAACATTACTTACGACAGTACATGATAAATACTTGGCCAGGTGGGTGGAAGCGAGGTGGTAAACTGACACTTTCTTCTTTCAAGAAATTAAGACTTTTTCCATGGTACTTATTGAATAACTTTCGTAAATACTTACGTTAGTACTTACGTTAGTACTTGACAGGAACTTACGAAGTACTAATAACATTTTCCTCTGGCTCCCAACTATTGAAACTTTCCGGATAACCGCGCCATTTTATCAGATAATATTTCTTTCCCCTAATTTTTTTCGTCTTCAAAATTCGTTCTACTCTGTACAGCTCGTCGGCACCTTCCGAAAGGGCGCTCTGAAGTTCATCAGAATAGAAAGTGCCGAGTATTTCCTCTCCATTCAGATCTTTTATTTTGTAAACTGGCGGCGTTCCCAGTCCAGCCGCATACACAACTTTTGAAACCACGAAAATCTCCTCTGTCCAATTTGGTAAATATCCTTTCTTGAAAGTGGTCTTGTATTTTGTAATTCGGACCCGTTCTCCCGGCTTGAATTCAGGGTTAACTCCCCCGGCTGCCAACTCAGGACCGAATAGTGTATAAAATGCCTGCCAATCGTTCTCCTCTGTTACGTCCCTGGGTTTCATTTTGATACTTCCGTGAACGGTGTTATTGTAATTCTCAAGAAGTTCTGGTAAAATAGAAAGCCATTCACGTGTCTGTCTGTATGTAAAGTATTTCCACATCATCGTCTTAAGAGTCCGATTAAAACGTTCAACGACGCTAGCTTTTTTGTCACTGTAGGTGTGAAACCAGTGAATTCCCACCTCCTCCAACCACCCCTGCATTTTTCGGTTCGTAAATTCCCGCCCCTCATCTGTCTGAAGTTTGTCGGGCCTTCTCCCGGATTTCTTAATCACGTCTTGTAGTGCCTGTAATGTATCATCCGCTGTTTTTGACTTTATCGGCCTGGCCCATGCGTATTTGCTGAGCACATCGATTACTGTTAGCATGTATCGAATGTTACGGTTCTCTTTTGCGAAGGGGGAGGGAATTCCACGAGATCCGCTTCCCACTGGGCGTCTATCGATGTTACAAAAACGCGCCGGCCTCCATGAGTACGAGGGACCGGTTTATGTAGATTATAAGTTAGCTGAGTTTTTAACCACTCCTGCACCTCTTTCTTAGTAACGTGGAGTCCGCTGGCCCGTGCTGCGTCATATAATTTTTGTACACCTCCAAAACCAGTTTTTGGGTTGTATATAATTCTCTAAGAGTACCTTCGGCTTCAGCTTCCATAATTGCTATATTATACGAAAAAATTTATGCCGTACGGATACCGTAAACGAAATACTAGTTTACTGAATGTGTATTTTGCAATTGACTGATTAGTGAATCTGCCTTCTGTTTTGACATCCTCATTCCATATTGTTTTATAATAGAGTTGATGTCTATATCGCTCGGTGTGAAAAATAGTACTAACATCTGTATGTTTTCCCTGAATGGTTTACTAATACTAGTAAATTGTTGAGTCAGAACCCAGACAGATAATCCTTCGTGTCTTGCGCTGAAAGCAATTTTGACTAAATTGTCACTGCGCTTCTTCATATCTTTGGACGAGGCGCAGTCGTCGAGTACTATTAAAGTGTTTGTACCGGCCCATTCGTTCCGTACGTAGGTAGTGTATCATCCACAGCATCGATGTCGACCGGAAACACAAACACTTGGTCATCGGCGAAAATGAATCTTTTATTATACGTTTTATTAATCATGAATGTCGGACAAATGAAAACTATATATTCGAATTTCCTTAAGTACGGACCGGTGAGGAGGTCCATTACAAATTCTGTTTTGCCAGAACCTATCGGTCCATTTATAATCATGTTGAATGGTGGGGTCGCGTATATTGTCATCGGAACGGATCTATATACTGTAAATAAATGTAATAAATATTGCTAAAGATAACAAACCAATTTTACCATATTCGTGAATAGGGTCTGCGCCGGTCACGGCTGCTGCCTTCCGTTCCGAAGTGTTCCGAAGGGACGATAAGGGAGGGGAAGGTCCCTGAGTCGTGTCATTGTGAGGTGACTCTCCGGGCTCGTCCTGCCACTTCACAGGATCTGGACCCCCACCTTCCATCTCGTGTATAGCACTTTCTCGAACTTCCGTGTTTATATCATTTACCCCGAAGACCATAGATTCTGTTGCGTATTGCAATTCATTATTATAACCTGAGATCGCCGGGCCCGAAAGAATGACCATCTTAGACGGTAAGAGAAGTAAATTGGGCGAAACGGCCATATCAAGGTGGACACCAGTATTCGTTATTGTGTCTTGATATCGCCGATAACTGATTACTTTGTCGGTATTACGAATTTCATCTTCGAGGAGAACGCCAAATTCTTTTCGAACTTGCTCTGCACTGCCAGTATCGCCCACTATGGTACTACGAATATTCGCTTGTGCGCCAAGTATGCAATATACGTAGGCTTCAAGGCTTTCATTGAGGCGAGCGAGACCGGCCTTTGTTAGTCCCGAGTCTCCCTTCAGAGGAATGAAACTATTGTATTGTCCCTCCGATCCATCATTTCGGAAGAAATAATAGTGTGGTCTGTCTTTGTCGGGCAGTACATGTTTTTTCTTTCCAAAAATGGTATGTGTATAGAAAACGCCTCCGTCGGCAGAGAGGAAAAAGTCATGACCGTTGTATATCGCTTTTGGCTGTCTAACGGGCCCACGATTAGTATAATATTCATAACCATAACCAAGACCCTTATTTTGGCCTTTTCGATATCGAAAGTCGGACTTCGTTGGACTTATATTTCCAAATTCAGTACATAGAAGTTCATATTGGACGAGATTGTACGGATTGTCGCCCGCTTTGAAGGTGGGGGTATCGTCTGGAAGTGCAACGCCCATTTCATGAAGAATACGACGTATTGTAAAATATACATGGAAACGGCAGAATGATCGTATTTGCGGAGGAAATTTCCCTTCGGAACCGAAGAGATGGGCGAATGATATACCACAACCAGTAGTGCTACACCATACAGCGAAATTCAGTTGCTGGTCCCAATATTTCATATGCGGGCTGCCCAGCCAGACATTACTTTCTTTCGCTGATCGATGAGTGATTACGTTATCTTTGAACACATCCCGAGGATGAAAAGTAAATTTTTCGGTCGGTGTTACATATATTTCTAAGTCCATGAGAATAGGTTTTATTCCTCCATTCGGTTTGGTAGGAATATCAGAATGCTGTACTGTCGGTACGCTCGTCTTATTCAATTGAAAAGCAACTGGGAATAGGTCTGTACTCATTATTTGTGTTTCTATATACATATAGATTTTAATGGAGGAGAATTTTCCATACTTCGGAATCGTACTAACATTCCAGACCATGTTAATATTATATTTCGGATTCAGGTTTAAACGAATTTTTATTTTTTACTAAGAATAGATAACATACTGCAAACAATGGAGAATTTAATAAAGTCATCGGCAAATACAACTGTGGCACTACCAACCGCAGCGTCGGACAATAATCGATCCATAATAGAGACGAAACGTGAAAAAATACTCTGTGTCATCGCAAGTGGTCAAAGTAAGTTATTTTTTGGTAAGGAGATTTCAATTGCTGACGTAGAAAAATGGGGAGATGAAACGGTGAATAAAGCATTTAAAGTCTATGAAGCGAAATACAGTTCTCTTATAAGTGATAATATCACTCAAAGTTTCATAGATCTAGGAGCCCGCGCAATAAGTCAGGTAGTTCCAATCAATGACCGAGATAACTATGCCACTGATCTTAAAAAGGATTTTATTCTAAACAGTGAAATAAAACGATTATCAGGACGGATAGCCTACACATGGGGGCCCATACTTGCACTAATTTCCACCGGTTTAATTACGGGTAAACATTTAAATTTTAAAAAAATCGGGTTTAATATAGTACCTGAAATAAATGGATTCAACTTCGCCGACTCAGCAAACGCTTCCGCCAGGGACTCCGTCAGAAGCCCCGCCGACGGGGCCCACACCGGAAACGGAAACGATTCCGACACAGCGCAACATAGAGAAAGTGACGTTACCGCCGAAGCATCCAGGGAGAGTTGCTTCAGGGAAGCGACTAGCGGAATGGAACAGGAAAAACAAGGAGAAGAAACGCCAAGCAATGATTAATGATAGCGATGCGGTAGCGACTGAAGCAGACCTACCACCTACAATGAAAGAACAGTGTGATAATAATTCACGCTGGTATAATAAATGTTATCTTGTTTTAGGAATTGTGGGAGTTTCATTGACTGCATTAGGGCTATATTGGGGGCGTGCTCGGCATATTTGTCCCGTTAATCGATCGAGTCTAGATCGGAAAGATCCTCCCCAAAATAAGAAAGCGGAAAAAACAGAGCCAGTAGCGGCTCCGGGGGCCAGCTCCTCTACATTGTATGAGATGGATTAACTCCCCATATTTTTTATTTTTATTTTTTATTTTATATACTAGTCAGCAATCATGGATACTAAAACAGTTGTAAACACAATGTACGATGGTATTGTAATCGCAGGACTTGCGATGGGATATCTTATGATCTCCAGCAAATTTCTGAAAATAGAGGTTGGTGATCCAAGTCGACCAACTTTAATTCGATTAGCAAAATTAGGCGGTGCAACTGCTGCAGCGGTAGCAACCAAAGATCTTGAACAGAAAAATATTATTCCTGCAGAACCTTATACTTTGTAATAATATACAGTTAGCTATGGCCTCAGCAATAGGAATGACAGTTCTCGGTGCCGTATTAAATGCAACGGCATTCACAGGTGGAAATATTATCGGACAAAAGCTTTCTGGGAATGGTGATGCTCTTATTGAAGAGAAAATTAGACATGATAAAGCATTAGAAAAATTTGAACATGATCGCAACGTCTGGTCAGAAAAAAGATTACTACAGGCTGACTGGGAAAGAGAAAATCAGGCAAAGGACGCACATGCTGCGGCAGAATTAAGAGATACAGATGCAGAAATCCTAGAAGAAGCAGAAGCGGTGCAAAGCCGTTCCGAAGGGGCAGTTCAATTCTCAGATTATTATCAGCCAAGTCAAGAGCAAAAAAAATATGAGATGATCTATATTGCTGGAGGATTGGTCGTGGGATGGTTTATCTTCCGATAGGGTTCCTTCAGAACGTACCGGTAGGTGGAACGACTACAATAATTCAATACAAAAGCTAGTTGGCCAGTTATTGAAATCGATCATCTTTCCATCCTGATCTGTTATCCAAATACGCATTGAACTCATATGGTCTGAACCTTTTCTCAATGGCATGGAAATTGAGCAGTCTTTAAAATTATAGGTGACCTTTTCACCTATTTCTTTTGTATCCTGAATGGGAAGTGTTTTTAAAGAGTCTGATAATACTCCCTGTATGTATTCGTCAGAGCCCAAGCCAACATAACTTCCAGAAACATCGATGACATCTGAATGAACTATGTATTTAGTGACTGTTAAGAAATCCGCTCGACCTGGACTCATAGTACTTTTTGTCACGGGGTTGTTCTCAGGTTTATCTGAAAAGCCGACTACTTTGGCGAAGCTACCTGTGGCATTGAAATAGACTTTAATATCTTTAGCCAAAGTTAGAAGAACGTGGCCTGTCGGCAGATGTTTTTCAAAATTAATTTTTTGCTTCAATCCGATTGCTTTGTTTAACGTATCGATATTGTAGTTACCTGGACGTATTGATTTAGTCTTCTTTGGTTGGTCACCTTCTTGGTATTTTAATACATTATTCGTCGATGTTATGTTATGCCATGAATTGTACAGTCCACACTCTAGCAGCCTTATCTTCGTAAACTGTGATATGTCAATGCAAGGGTTAAAATACATAGTAACCGGTTTGCCTGTTTTGCTTTCAATCTCAATGATCATCGTTGTACGTTGTATATTATTACAAGGTATTATTTATTTTTCACTGTATATAGGTTAATCATGTCTGGTCCAAGTAACTCCGGTCTAGGTGTAATTCGTGTACAAAATCTTGAGCTTGAAGATCTGAGTGATGTTAAAGTGAACAATAATACTAAGATAGCTACTAATCATAATAAGGATTATGTCCTTCGTTACAAGGACCGCGAGAAATATTTCGTTTTAGCCGCGGCGCCCCACGAGCATGCTGTAGAATTTTCTGAACTTACAGACATTGATGAAACCGTAATTGACGCCACAAAGGCTTCGAATGATCCTACTCCTTTTGCACTGACGTGGAATTCGACTAGTCAGAAATTCATGCCTTATAATGTACCGCGTAACATCTTAGATATATTGAATAGTGAAATTAGTGGTGGAGTTGCTGAACTGCCAGGAACTCCAAATGTTATTTATTTCGATAGCAATGTTAACAAGTACAAGTTGTTAGATTTTCGTAGTTGGCTTACTCCTACGAATCCATACATTGCACTTCTTGGTATACCGATTCACCTTAAAATTAGTCCTCTTAATACAATAATGAAGGCAGATAATACACTAAGAAGGTGGATAAACGAGGGGGAGAATTATTGCTCGTATACAGCTAGCGGAGTTCCAGTTAGATTATTTTGGGACACAACTTTAAAGAAACTGGGTCTTAAAAGTGTCGGTGATGAGGCAGCTGCTCTCACTTTACAGACTGTAAATCAACAGATGACTGATAATATGAAAATACTTCAACATGGTACAGTTCTCATTAGATGTGTAAAGTTAGCTACGGGAGACGAGTTTGACGATTTAGTTGGATATTATGCTATGAAAACAGATAACAGAACATCTTGTGACATTATCATAAGTATCGATAAAGATCGCAATGAAATGAGTATTGAATGTTTGTTGGTGGGAATAGAATAGAGAACGACTTAGGAACTACATTTGTACGTAGAGATAAAAGAGTGAACACTTTAGATATCAGTACCATTCATCTGAAACGTCTCATATTATTTGAAGTAATGGTCTTCCGTCACATTTTAAGTTCAGAGGAAATTACTAAAATTTTATCTATCGGGTGAACAAGTTAACTAGAGTCGTTCAGAAAATTTTTCTGAAAACTGTAGAATGACAGACATTGAACATGACATCACAAGTTACTAAGCAACATTCGAAGCCCGGTATTGCGAAAGCGGTATTGCGAAATTCCTGGAAAGTTCCTGCCTGAAAACGTACCGATAGGGGTATTGCACAACAGTGTTCCGGTAGGGGTTGAAGAGCAGACCGGCTCCGGTACGGCTCAGTCAGAATCTATCTAACAAATGAGAGAGAGAATAGAATGTCGTTCCGTTTTGCTCAGTGGGGGTGAGTCATAGCTACTGTATTGCGCAAGTCCAGGACCTGACTCAGCAGGGAATTTCCCTGCTTAGTTCAGGACAATGCACTGCTGCGCAACAGCTGTTGCGTGTGAGTTCATATATAGGTCAGGGTCGCACTTTAGTTACATGGATGGTTAAATTTTCCTTCGCTCCATTTAGATAAATGAATAAAAATGGTGTAAAATTCTTATTTTGTCCTAGAGGTCAATATAATCTTACTACTCACTAGTATTACATATAGGGCTCAGCCCTTGGTGTCGCGCCAGGGGTTAAGATTAGAAATTTTATTTGTATTGATTCATGATAAGTAATAGTAAAGGATAAATTAGAATTAATTGTTACTTGCTATATATTTTTGTATGACAACTACCCTCTGATGAAAACAGTTCACGTACACGATGTTAGACCCTGCAGGTACAGATTTTCTGTTTGTGTACAAAAAGTTGGAAATAAATGGCAATTTTTACCATGATAATTACCTATTGTTTTTCAAGGGACGTATTGTCCCATCATTGTCGTTGCAATAGTAACTGTACCGCCAAACTTCCGATATTGTAAGATGAAAACTTGCATTCCGTCTAAAAACTGGCAATTTTACCATCTAGTTATTCACACAGAGGGCACATTTCTAAAATTCAATCCCAGCATTCTTTGCGAATGTCCTCGTTCATATGCACAACAGTTTTCTCTCTTTTATTTTTTAGGCGTGATAGTAACGATATTTTGTATCAGTGACAAGGTGGATAATAATAATTACTGGCTAATAAAAGATATATATTTTATTAATGGAATGTTATAAAATAATACTTTGCACGTTCCGTATTTGTTTATTTACGAGCATTCAAAAAAACATGGTGGCACCCATGAGTTAAGTCGGTACACTTCCGGTAACTCGCATAGTACATTATGAATCTGCGCATGCATAGTAAGCTGCTGGCGCAACAATTAAAGTGAGGCAACAACAATCTCAAAACAAAATCTGATGTCAGGTGATTTTATGACAAACTACCAACACATTCCCAGAAAAGTACAAAGTTCTCTAAATTTCTTCCTTTGGCAACAGTCCAAGTCATACCTGCAGTGCTATATTTGGTTTCAAGTCAGAAATCAGGGGATCAGTGACTTGAAAGCCTACCTGATCATCAGCAAAGTATCCATCTTGAAGATCTTCTAGTAATATATCTTGAAGCTCTCTGTCCAAGGCTTCACCAGCTACACAGTAGCTGTAATACTCGTCCAGAGCAACCGCTGAATTTTCAGCAGAACTTTTTATTAATCTGTCCACCTTCCGTCTGTAGATGAGAACAATGCTTAGGTTCATCACTGGTATAAAAATGTGGAAATCATTTGTCCTTTGCAAGGGGTAAAGTCGTTCATTTTGGCAGGGTGCCAGAAAAATGATTCAGCGTCAATGCATCGATGCGTTTTAACTCAACATGTCATTTGTCTGAAGACTCTAGCAGGAGCCAGGCTAATTTAAACCCCACCACCACAACCAAATTTCTAGGTACAGTTCAAACAGTACAAAGTTGACAAAACAAAACATTCTGCTTTATTTTATGCAGAACATCCTGTAGACATTGTATAGCTGTGCAATAAAATGTTAATGCACCTAGCTGACAAATTTTTTCGTAATTTCATGTTTGAAACACAACTGCATACATCAACCTTATCTGTGTGTGCTTTCATTGAAAGTTTGCATGTTCGTTTCTCATTTTCAGGTATTTCTCCAAATCACAAATTTGTGTAACAGCATACATGTCTGATAACACCCTGGGATTTACTTTATGGCTACTTTATGGCTACTTTATGGCTACATTTGATTTCAGTTCAAGAGTTATTTATTTATTTATTTATTTATTTAATTATTTATTGCAACCCTTTTCAAGCAGGGGCTCACTAAAACAATGGGAGCAGCAAATTACACAGGGCACTGGAAATGCAAATAAGAAATTTACAGAAGAGCTAGCTGAAAAAAATCTAACAAAGAAAACAAGCCATTATTATCAATCAAACCATATTGTTTGTGACTAAGCTTGAGCTAAACGGAAATATTAGATTTAAATTTCTTCCTACTATCTATCTGTTAAGAAACGTCTGAAAAAGTCGATTTCTAAGTAAAGATATATATATTAAAGATGTTAACAGTTATATGAAAGGATATCAGGTCAAGACCACAAGTTAATCACCATGAGTTCTTGTAATCTAATTTGATCATGTTGACATGAAAGACAAAAAACATGCTACCACGGCAATTTAGAAATTCAAAATGCTTTTTTTCAACTTACAGATTATCTTTGGCTTCCCTATGATTTCCTTTCTCTGCCATCATGGCTGACTCCTGAACTGCAGACAGTCCAACCACTGCAATATTTAATTTCTGTAAAAAAGGTTCAGTGGAAATATTGTTCCACGTCATCATTGCCTGTACCATTGAAAACACAGTCCCTTGAACACTAGTTGGATACATGGTGAAGGCCGTAAAAATACATGGCAGGCAAGCTAGATCAACCTATCTTTTGAATGCATACAGCGGCCTTCGCCACATATTGAACCATTGCGCATTGTACACGAGAATAAAATGGCTGAACAAATAGCCTTGAATGAAATGTTGCTCAGCTAAGTTCTCTCGTGTGCAGAAGGCTTGAACAAGAGGAGCAGGTGAAAGTTTTTACTTGTATAAAGACTGCTCTCTAGTGTCAAATATTGCTATACTTTCGATGTATTGATACCATCCAACAGCTGCCCCTTTCAAAATAAAACATAAACAAAAGCGTCGTTTGATCGTTTAAACAAAAGAGAGGTGAAAGTGTTTAACAAATTCCACTCACCTCTTCCATTTCCTTTCTGTCTGTAGTTCCTCCCTTATACTCTGTGAGCACTCTTTGATATTTCATTCCATCCTTCGTCGTGTACTTGAACTGAACCTGTCAAGTTCAAATTCAAATAAATAAATTTGAAACAACTTTGTATTACCCCTGATCATTTCTAATCCTTATGAAATTAAATCACCATCATCACAAAACAATCCTTCATATAACATCAAGGACATCTTTACGATCTATCCCATGGAAACAAGACCTATCCTGTTTCCAAATTCCACATCTATCGGTAATTGTCATGCATGCAGCGACATGGTAGAAAAAGCTTCATTCATACAAATTGTCTCATCCTTTCTCCTTATGAAGCTATACAGACGTCAGCACTTGTCATGTCGTTCATATATTAGAAGATAAAGTAACTGTATCAAGAACAGAAACATCACTAGATCTTTGTCTTGAAAGGAAAAGAGTTTATAACTCTGTAATTTATAAAATTTACAACCCTTCGTTGAAGCTAAAATGAGCCTTAGAGATAGATATTTGTGTTCTCAAATGTGTTCAATACTTTTCTGGTCTGCCACTTGTAGGTGCTTATTTTAAAGCTCTTGGCATAAGAAAAATTTTCACCATCTTAGTTTTTCAAAATTAAAAAAAATTATTCGCCATTTAGTTATCGCAGGGATGGCAGCCATTATGAATTTAATACTGTATTACCATGGTATGGAAGATATTACACTTCACGTCCATGAAAGGCAGATAAAAATTTACAATTCAATGGTAAATGCAGCCAGAAATATAGCTTTATGCAAGTTCAACCTGTCCCATTTACGAAATTTTCACTGCATAGATAAACACGTGTGCTGTTATACAAAGTTCTGCGAGTATTTTTAGCTCATATTTGGTATGTATATAAATACCAAAAAGACTTTATATCGTGAGTAGATGGCGTCTGTATGTATGTATGTGGGTATGTATGTGCGGATGTATGTCCGTCACATACAAAGGCTCCCATACCACCAAAGCTACCATCTCAGTATTTGGAGTACAGGTAGATGCAGGGGTTGAGATGTGACGTTGTTCATATGAACATGTCAGAGTAAAAAATATGAAATAAGGTAAGAAAAAGGGGAAATCCTGCAAATGTGCAGGAGTGGTGGCAGTAACTGAAACAGCCCACACATCTGAGTAAGAGGTTGTTGACCTTTAACCTATTTGTATGCAGGGTACCTATTATGTGTGGGAGTGGAGGCAGTAACTGGAACAGCTTATAAGTCATTTCCTGTCATTGTTTATGAACTCTGACATATTAACAGATCTGCTCAAACCATGGATGTCTATTTTTGTACATCCATGGTTGAAACATTCTCTGCTATGCATGTTGCTAAGTTGACCTCCAGTAACTAAAGTTTGAGACCTTATTTACTTTTGTCATTCTTGTTTTTCTGGTTTAAATATTTGTTGTTGTTTTTCTGGTTGTACTGTCCAGAAATCATTGTCATGACATCAACGTAGAATTTTCCTGCACTGAACAGATAGAAACAACACTTATTGTTGATCTTTGGTATGTACCAATTCTGATCAAATTTGAGCGACACTGTATAATTGCGGTATTTTTTGCATGTTTATGAGATAAAGTTCGATACCAGAGTAAATTATTCCTGTAAAACAATTTTATTATTCTGAGACCTTACACCTTTGTATACACTTGCTCCAAGTCTGTGGGCATATAAGTATCAAAACATATAATAAATTGAAGGACGAAACATCAGCAGACCGAGATGCTAATGGTAGGTTGTTGCGTAGATCACGGGGTAAACGCCTTGGCCCACAGACGCTTGTCTAGCTAGTAACTCAGCTACTGAGAAAAGCCAGGTGACTGGGGGCCAGTCAAATTGCTTTAACGATCGATCACTAAATTGTGTAACAATTATTGTGACTTAATTATTTCATAGTAAGGTATTCCTGTAACAGATACCCTCTCAATGCTTTTGTGAAACTACACCTGGAAGTGTGTTCTTTGATGACATAAGGCGATGAGTTCGATAATTGAGCACCCATGTACGAAATTGCCGACTGTATTACATGTGTACTTTTTGGGCAATATTAAATTCATCCTGTTATGTGTACTTTTTGGGCAATTTTAATTTCATCCTGATGGGTGTCATAACAATGATGTTAGGTAATGTGTTCCTTCAGTACCAATCTTTGTATGGTTACCCCGTGTCCCCTGATTTTCATTCTTGATTTAGTAAGAGAATGGTTGACAATTTCTTTGAGGAAAGTGTGAGCAAAAGTTTAGGTCTTTCAATAAAGGGAACCTAGAAATCTGGTTGTTGTTGTTTGTATTTTCGTTTATGTTCATATGAGTCGTTGTTGTTGTTGACCAATAACATTCAACAAATATAACTATTGTGTTGTTCTTGTTTCAAACGTAATGTAGATAATTCACAAGAAATACTATGATACTATCATCATTTGACTCAATGCAACTCTCTCCCAACGTACACTCTCTGCCTTGATTAGACAAGGGGTGCAACCTAAGCTGGCTTCCAGCTCGCGCATCCAACATTCTTAGCACTAGAATAATATTCCATTCACAAGCAATCAAGTGAAAAGTAGCATGACAAGACGTGAAATAGATATAACAAAGCTAATTTAGGCAATTTTCACGTTGTACTATGACAAATTTACTCAGTTTGAATCTCCTGGCTGCTGATGCAGTTCAGATGTCGCTGGGCTTTTGAAATTTAAGCAAATCACGTTGCCTGTAAAGGAAACCCAGTGGCCAGCTATGATGTAATGATTATTACAAATTCATGACAAGGCTCGTCCCAACAAACATTCTTGTAGGTTTGCATTTCTTCACTACGATATCCTTGTTCGACTTCATTCAAAATTTTAATGTAGAAACATGATGTTTACGGGGCTACCGAGGTATACCATGTCATTCTTCCCTAAAATACCCTGAATGAATTAAGCATTTACGTAGACAATGTAAAATCTCTCTACAATCAGCGCACGAACATTGGCCTCCTGGGAAAATACAGTATTAGTCTTCAAATTAAACATTTGTGCTGATCACCTTTGTTTTAATTTGATGACTAAACTTCATCAGGACTCGAAAAATAGCAGTAGTCCCGCATCCATACACTACCAACTTTCCATGAAATGGTAGCCCGCACGGACTACCAAAGACCGGGACATAAAATTCAGTCAGTACTTGGCGTGGTATATCTGGTCTGTCACTTTGAAACGAGCTAAATTGCTGTCAAATCCAGTTGGACGCAGCACGCGGTCGGACCGTGGACACAGTAACATGAGTAAGACCAGACTGTGCCTTTGTTATGCAAATTACAAAGACAAGCGTGCAGTGAAACTTTGCAACAGAGTTTCAGTATCTCAACTGATGTACTTGGATGACAGGCACAGGAAATGATGGCCAATGAAAACGCATTTTCATTGCATTTGATCATAATGTATCAATCACAGTCAATATGCCTCCTCCCTTCAGAAAGCCCATGGTCTATTTAAGCCCTGCTACGGTATGTCTAGTCATGCTGAGAAGGTCGCGGTAATTGTCACGATGGCTGTCAAAATTTGCGTACAACTTTTAGAGTGAACGAGTTGTCAATAGGTCACCAAACTTGTGAGTATCACTTAGTCCATTAGGTTTCAGAACCTGCGCGTCATTGCAATTTTAGGGGTTACATACTCATAAGTACAGCTATCCTTGACATCCCTGTTTGCATGTCCCAAAAATGCTAAAAAGAAAACGGAAGTATTATGCAGCCAGTGATAAAAGACATGACTTTTGCATCAATAGTGCCAAACCAGCATTGTTACAGCAAAAAACAGGATGGTTGGACAGTCTCATATACATTACGTTTACTTTTTTGTACGTGGCACACAAGTTTTGTAGATAACATTGTAGATAAAAAGAACCGACTCATTTGAGTGTCTGGATAGAACACACAAGGAATTGCTAGATTACTAAGCTACTGCAGTGAACTGCAATAAAACTGCTCACATTAATTAGTTTCAGCTGTATCCAGCTGGCAAAGTCGACAACATTGTATGTCCCATGCAGACAGTTTGTCTGGGGAAGTTGAAATAAACAAGATTTGTACATGGACCAGTGATGGTAATGTTACATTGTATCTTAATCTTGAACACAGGGTGACAATCGTAAACTTCCATTTACAACCCCAGACAGAGCTAGTTTTGCCTTTGGACAAGTAGAATTTTTTTGTCTGTATCAAGTAACCTTGGTCAACACTAAAGTGGCCACGGGTGAAACAGAAACTGCCCAGTTTATAATATAACACACTACACGCCAATCTGCCAGCTGGCTACAGCTGAAACTAATTAGTGTAAGCAGTTTTATTGCAGTAGCTTAGTAATTTAGCAATTCCCTTGTGTGTTCTATCCAGACACTCAAATGAGTCGGTTATTTTTATCTACAATGTTATCTACAAAATTGTGTGTCACGTACAAAAAAGTAAACGTAATGTATATGAGACTGTCCAACCATCCTGTTTTTTGCTGTAGGAATAAAAAACCACGTTGCCACATCTCTTTTGCTGAATGTCATGGACCAGAAACATTTTTTTTTGGGGGGGGGGGGCTTTATACCTGTTTCCTTTGGGTATTAGGTGTGCAAGTATTCGCATTAAATGACTACAGAATTCACCTCATAGGCAGAATCTTGAAAAATTACTTTTTCTTGTCTGGTTAATGAAAGACAAAAACCCTATACTAAAATATGCATGGGCTACCAGCCATTGTCACTGGCTACCAACTTCAGAAAATGGTAGCCCAAGTGGACTCACAGAGAAAAAAGTTAATCTCGAGCTCTGTTCATGCTACTTTTCACTTGATTGCTCGTGAATAGAGTGTTATTCTAGCACTTGGAAAGTTGGATGGGTTAGATGAAAGCTAGCTTAGTGTGCACCTCTTGTCTAATTACGTGCAGAGAGTGTACTTTGGGAGAGGAATAAATTGGGTCAAATAGTGATAGCTGTGGAAACGCAGCTATCTGTTGGCGGGGTTGCGTGCGTCTTTATGTGGGTCAAAGGTCAACCCCGCCACGGATATCAAATAGTGATAGTATTTCTTACGACATCTACATTAACTTTGAAAAAACAAAGCAATAGTTATGTTTGTTGAATTTTATAGGTCAACAACAACAAAATGACTAACATAAACATAAACAACAATGCAAACAACAACAACCAGATTTCTGGGTTCCCTGTGCTTTCAGTTCTGAGGTGCTTACAACCTAAAACATGACAAAAACAAGACCTGTAACATAACCAGGTCTGTAACATAACCAGGCCCTTATTGATGCAACTGCAGCTAAGGGGCCTCACAGTGGAAGCAGCAGTTTTTGATTGTACATTTACTCATCAAAAACGCTAGGTTGGAGAATTCAATAATTCCAAGACTAACCTGGAATGGCAACTTTTTTAGATGTTTTTCATCTTGTCCCGGTCGTAACTTGATTCTGAATGAGACGTCATGTTCTCTGGTGACAGTTCCAACATTCCTTGTAATCTTACTGCTCTGTTCCTGGAAAAGAAAAAGCGAAGTTGCCTTAACAATCTAACCACTTTTCCTGTAGGCAGGTAGTCCTAACCACCCAATCAAAAAACACTGTCTGGTGGTGACAGGGTTAAAGGTATACTGTCACCTGTTCCAATTTTGCCACAGTAACCATGGAAAGAGAAAAGCTAACCAATCACAGATTTTAAGTGGGTGGCCGCTTTTAAAACAGCGCCCTCACATGGGCATTTTGAATACCAAGGAACACCCCTTTGACCATATATGGGCATATTTAGATTACAGGTGACTGTATTCCTTTAATACCAGAGCGGCAATTAATAAAGTCTTCTCTAATTGGTTAAAGTACTCTTAGGAAGACAGATACAATGGGATTAGGACATAAGGGCCGAGAAAAGACTGAAGACTACTTATTATGCGAAAAGCTGTGAAATATTTCTGTCATATAAAATTCCTGATCCCCCATGTTTGCTTTCTTATGATATACATAAATTCTGCACTGTTTACCTCTGAATCTTCTTGCATAATGTACAATGCAGGATGACACATGACCGTCATTTCAACCTCTGTTGCCACGACAGGGTTCTGGTGAATCCGTCGGATCTCTCTCGCCAGCTCCAGCGGGTGCAGAATGTTGATGGTGCCACCAGAAATTTTGGCACACTGCTTTATGTGGTGCATCAAACAAGCTTCACCTTCGATACCAATGATGGAGACAGTGGTGTTTTGATTTTTGGCAAATTCACCAACCTGAAAGTACCGTAGTGATATACAGGGTAATTGCAGATCCCAATTAATTAATCAATCTGGGCAGATGCAGATCTAAATTAATTAGTAAGGGCAAATGCAGATCCCAATCATCTATTTATTTATTTATTTATTTATTTATTTATTTATTTATTTATTTATTTAATATTTGAAATGTTTTAAAGAACTGAAATTGTTTAATTAAGCCAAAGTTTATGAGATAATACATAAAATAAATACACCAGAACCAGGTATGGCTAAAAAAACTGCTGCAAGGAATTTCTGAAAAGCTTTCATTAGAATATGTATCAAGGACAGCCCTTGGTAGAAATCCTACCATTGCACTAGTAAAGTGTATTTTATGTCTATTCGAAAGTTGCTCAGAGAAAATAACAACTTTAATAGTGTTACTGCTGTAATGTAAATTTGGATGTAACTAACTGCAGATATGTAAATTTGGCCATACATGCAGCATCAAGATTTAAGAGTCTGGTGCATGTGACTCTAGTTCAAATTACCTTGGCATAGTATTCAGGGTCAGCTCTGCTCATGCTTCCTTCCAGCGTCCCAATACCAACATTAGGAAGTCCATCTGTGCAGAGGACAATCTCAGCACCTGATCTCTCCGATGTCAATCCTACACACACTGCCAATGCAGGCCCAAGAGCTGTGCGTCCACCTTCTTCCAGGGTGGAGATGTTATCACGAAGTAATCTGTTTTGGAAAGTTAAAAACGTCACATCATCAAATTTGAACATTGTTTTCACTACAATATATATAATATGTGACAAAATAAGCTAGAGTTCATCTCATCTATTGTATGTTTGTTACAAAAAATCATCTATTGTATGTTTGTTACACGTGATGCATGCCAACAGTTAGGGCTGCTAGCAGTAAACACCATAATACAACTAAAAGCAAGGCAGTCCACAGATTACAAATGCCTACATGTACGGTAAAAACGCAACAGATACATATGGGGGCGACAACGCACGGAAATGTATATCAGACGACATTCTCGCGAGCCAGAGCAAATATTTTCCCTCCGCTGACCTACGCAAAAATCAATCGCTTGACGGGTAGCGCTGAGTTGTTGCCGTAAAGAGGCGCGTGTATTACGACGATGATCAGACGAGAGGAAACATCGGACCTAGACCGTTGAAATTGAAAACCGAGGCCACATTCATTTTCATTTGATTAAAGCATAGACTAAAACAATTTTCATTGCAATGTCGCTGTTTTCACAAGATACTGACCGTTTGATCTTGGAAAGTTGAGCTGCTTTTACGTGCAGCCAACGCATGCCGGTGCCGTTGCCGTGACAGGGCTGTGTGTTACCGGCTTTAAACGACCTCGCAGACTGATATAGGAAAAACTGCTGGTGGCTCCTCAGAAATACGGCGGGCAGTTTCTCCGCCAAAACAGCCGATTTTGAATCCAAATTTTGCATTGATCTTCGTTTTCGAGTACACCCACCTCGCCTAGGTACATGATGTGCCCAGCCGCGCTTGTAAACTAACGGAAAGCCTACTTTTCTATCTCCATGTGAGCGAAGCGATTTTATCCGCCATTGTTATCTCATGAACATTCGGGCGAAACAGTATAGCGCCACGTACGGCGATTTTTAGAGAAAAATAAAATCAAAAAGCAACAAAAAACAAAGCGAAAGAAAGCTAGAATTATTAATAGCTGAACGCAATATGATAGTTGAGCAATGCAGAATAAAAAATAAATAAATAAACACACAAGAAATGCCCGTAAAACCCGTCCGAGCTGAGCGATGACGTCATAAGCGTGTCGCAATGCATTCTGGGTAATTAAGGTAAAATTTGTGTATAGCATGTTCTATGATAGTAATACCGGAAATAGAGAAAGAAAGAAAGAAAGAAAGAAAGAAAGAAGGAAAGTGAGCAAAAACTAACAGTTCCAGAGCTGGTCTCTGGAGTGAATTAGCGATCTTGTGCCAGTTGTTCTCTGAATGAAGAATGTTAAGCAATGAGGGATGAACTGGCTCAGGCAGTGACGTTCAATATTACAGCAACACAAACCCACAATGATCTTAAGACGTAATTTTTCACCCACCCAAATGAATCTTTGATTGCCGTCAAGTTCCACTTTCTGGCTTCTGACTGTCCAGTTTGAAACAGGGCATCGTAATCCTTCAACTGATCTTCTGGCACTTTCACTGGACAGCCATGCCCGTCTCCATAGATTGTGATGATGTTGGAAAACGTGACCAGCACAACTTGCTTGTCTTGGCATTCCAGCTGTAATCTCTCGAGTTGTCTGTGATTGGGTAGAGAAAATGTACAAAATGTAGTATAACTTCTGTTTTCAGAGGCTTAGTCAGAAGATTTCTAGAAATCCATCGCACGCACCAGATTTCCTTCTGTGAAAGCCAGAAAAACTATATGGCCAAAAGGTTTTACAATTATGTTTATTTTTCTGTAGCAGTTCAGGCCTCAAGTTTTGTTAATCAATAACCATGGGGAAAGTGAATTTTCAATTTTACTTGCCCTCAATTCCATCAATTGTTCCATTACTTTATCCCTGTAATTAATATCAATTCAATTTTGGTGTAACGAAAAGAGAGACATTAAGGGTTACATGCATATTAAAGAGCAGCCAAAGAGGGAAAGAAAGCAGATTCAAACACACACTACATCCCATTTGAAGAAATTTACATCTCCACCCTAGGATGCACCTGCACATCAAATACTAAGAGAGTAGGTAAAGCGGTTTTAACTTTTTATGTGGACGAGCGGACAAACATACATACATACATACATACATACATACATACGTACATACATACATACGCACATACATACATACATACATACATACATACATATATACATACATCCATACATACAATTACAAACATAAATACAGACAGACAGACAGACAGACAGACAGACGTTTTTCTAGCCTTTCACTCCTACATCGCCATATATACATATGGTCAAATGGGAGCTAAAAATTTGATACTTCAACAAATTCATTTGGTGCCTCAATTGCAAAACTTTTTGTTAAACAATTAGGTTTTATACTACAAATATTGCACAATGCCTATGTACACCTAACCAGGGTTATTCTAGGCTCCCTCCTTGTCTATCTGTGCTTGATGTAGCTCACTTGGAATACAACTGATATACACTGAGAGACTTTACGAACACAAATAATGAGTGTAAGCTTTTTTCTTACCTTGTTACTGCACTCTGAACACACTCCAGTATTGTGATGTCCCTCCGTCTCCTGATGCCATCACTTCTGAGTGCAGTCCAATGTGCTGAAAAGAAAGTCAATGAGGAGTGATAATTTTTTATGAAATACTGACAAGAATTCAAACTTCGCAATTGTCAAGCAGCTGACTACCAGTGCCCAAGCTCCAGTCACTTCAACCTGACCTACAATACATCATCTCCTCATAGAGTACTTTTACAATATATATTCTGTCATGTACATGTATGTAATAATTGTATCTGGGTGAAAAAAGAGACAATAAACAATAGTCAAACCAAGGCATTGGCTTATTTTCAGCATCATGTCTGTCAAAGTATATTGTGATGTCACATATAAGTTGAAAAAGCAGTTCACAAAAGATTTTCAACCATGCTTACATAGAGAGAGAGCAAAAATGTTTCATGGGTTAAAAATTGGACACATACCAAGAATGCTTGAGCAACTTAAAAAAAGAGGAAACAAAGAAACAACAGTAAATACAATATTTGACAGATTGCTATGTTTCCATTCTATTACGCATCTGTCCTCAAATCTGTTAATTACCTAATTGATGATGTTGCAGTAATTGCCATTCACTCAATCACACTCTGTTAAACCCTGTTAAGTAGTTTACATGTACACTGAAATCAATACAAAGTTCAACCGACATTCCTGGACTGGCGTGTGTGTGTGTGGGGGGGGGGGGGGGGGGGGTGTTAAGTTATACCTTGCAAATCTGGTACCTTGATGGTGGTGTCCATAGAGCCACTGACATCCATGCAGTACACAACGATACCCTGGCTTGTCATTGGTGCTTCAGTTTGGTCACTTTCAACAGCCACGGGTGGTGCCAGGACAAAATCCACTTGATCGGTCTTTGGAATCTGCGTGAAGTACCGTATTAAAGGAATCCAGTCAGCTGTATTTGGGACAGTTAATCACCAGCTTTCACTGTATTTGCTACATTTTCCTGTAAACAGGTCCATACTCACAATGGATAACAATTGATTTGGGAAAAGTCGTGGTGGTGAAAAGGATGACTGTAAACCTACAATTGCGATTGTGGCGCGAGCCCCATACTTAGACAATATCTCAATCCTTTGAAACGGATCGGTGGAAATAACACTTTTGCTTAGAGACAGATCTGTGGAATGACACAGGAATAACACTACTCAATATTTCACCAGACATTCACAGTGAAGAGAAATTGACAAGAAATTCACTTACCTCTTCCTTCTGAATGTCAATGTCTTTGTTTTCATGCTCGCAAAATTCACTGTGTTCGGCAAAAAGTACAAAGAATTAGGTATTTGAAGATTTTTGACTTTCAACTCCAGTAAATAATTTATTGAATCAACTTTTTCCCGCTTATTTGGATTTAATTTTTTAGAAATACAATCAGCAGATAAAATACAGGTATTGTTTTTGATTTTTTACATCATGGTATGACAGTTGTCTCATAGATATGTTAAATATTATGAGGTTATTACGAAAATACCGCAAATGATGCACAAGGACATTGGTGCAGCGTATCGCCCGACGCAGAGCGGAGGGCGATGTGTAATGCCAATGTCCCAGTGCATCCTTTGCAGTATTTTCGTAATAATTTGTGACTGGGGCATCAAATTGTCAGAGTAATGACCGTTTTCGTGCAATAGCAACAATTTTTCTTCTGATTTATAGCGCAAGTGTGGAACGCTATCTTGGACCACAGTCCCCTGTGGTCTATTCTGCTCTGCGTCTCTGTGCCCCATAGACATGTGTACATATGCCTGAGGCATATGTACACACGTCTATGGGGCACATAGATGCAGAGCGGAATAGACCGCTAGGGACTGTGCTCGGACGCACTTCTGCAAGTTCTTGATAGTGTGTGTGCACTACACACGTACATACATACAGAGTGCGCGGGAGACATGTTCTGGCACTCGTCCATTGAGTCCGCGTTCAACTGATACAGCCGTAGGGGATGGGGTGACTTGAAACAGTACGTGTTATGGAACGGGCGTTCCGTGTGGCCTTTTTAGCACACGCAAAATTCTATTGTTCTCGATGGTAGATGTATAATAAAAATCCATATCTTGAACAAAGAGATCAATGATTTTTTGTGTATTCAGGGGCTGTCTGTATAGAGTCTCACATGTATATTTCCATGCATCTGAGAGGAAAGAATAGGGACACTTACACTTTCACTTTTCAATTTCAATTTCTTTTTTGGTTGTCTTCAGGAGAGGTTAATTGGAACTGGTATTTGAGTAATCCAGATGGAGCATGGTGCAAGGACACACAGTAAAAATTCAACTGGACGTATTTGCTATGTATAGTGTAATGAAATACTCACCTACAAGCCCAATTTTAAAAAAAATAAAAACTTGTTCAGAAATTGGCAAAAATTGGAAATTACTTTTGCTGTTGACTATTGGTAGGTGGAAAAGTGAATCTGATTTACCCTTGTGATCCTTCCATCACCAAATTATGTTATATTCTCTGTCAGACTTTAGTATTACAATACTTGATGGATGATTTGTAAAAACTATAAAAAAAACCCTTTAATATATACTACTTGCCACTTCCATGATGGCAAGGAATCTGCAATGTCTTGATCCATCAGTTCTGATAGAGCCGAGAAGATAGCACCACACTGCTGACAGAGAGTTGGATCCCCCGTCACTATCTTGGGTTCTTTCTCCAGAGTGCCAAGACTCAACACCAGAACGTTGCCGTCACCTTTGGGGCATTTCACGACTCCACTTGACACAACTCTGCTTGAAGTCTGCTCGAAGTCGGCTGCTTGATTGGTCTTCTTTGAACCTTTGGCGTCTAACAAGTGATGAGATGAACATATGATCAATAACTACTTGAGAAGGAAAGTTCAGCAGATAATTTTCACCGGTCACTATGTCACTGATACGTCACAGAAGTGTGATGTCAATTTGCATCACAATAAGTTTCCTGATTTCATACAGCCATCTTTTCATAAATAGAGAAAGAATTCAGTGACATAAGGGCCAAACCCTTTTATCCCCACCCAATAATTTCGATCAAAAACATTGTCATCTTCTGAAGTGCAGTTTGACCTAAATATGATGGAATTTGAGAGATTTAAAAAAAGGGTCACAAAATGAACCGGTTTCATAATTATTCCCCATATGCTTGTAATGTTGTCTGATAACAGGTGAAGCTTTCCCTGTAAAACTGCAAAACACTACTGTTAAAGTTACAAAAATGAAGATATGTTTTGTAAAATTGCAGTGAATACATATTAAAAAATGAACATTTTTTTAAAAGAGTAATAGCAAAGCACAGGCTTGCATTCATAATTTGTACAGTCACACAATAAATTTCCAAAACAAAGTATGATAGACTTCAATACAGATTAGCAGTGACAGTTAATCCTTTGAATGATAGAGTAAATTTTTGTGACCTTTAAAAAAATTTAACGTGAGCAACTTTTTTAGAATTTTTTTTTAGATTTTTCTCCCTGTTTTGATCAAAAACTGTAGCCAATGAAAAGTTATGTACATTTGATCTAAAATTATCAAGAGAATCACAAAAAAATTGTAAAAATTGGTAAAAGTTCCACTAAACATTTGGCGGAAAAAAATACATTAATCAAGCAAGAAGCTAATATAAGCTGCACCTGCACTACTGAACAAAATTGGCATCTATAATATGCATAAAGTGCATATTACCTTTCTTTGATTGTTTCCTGGCCTGACCCTTGACCTTGATCTCCTTCCTATAGCTGTCTTCAATAGTTGGGTCATAGCAATCAACAAACACATCCTGTACAAACCTTATTGTGATGGAGGATTTTCCAACACCACCACTGCCAAGAACGACCACCTGTTGGATTGTCAATATCAACAAATCAAATGTTTAATGGTAACACGTCTTCAGAGTAGCTTTTAGTAAAAACACGATTGTATTGTTCTAAAAGTATCAGGTTCTCAGACTATTCCTGTCAGCATTCAGGAAGGTAAATGCATTTTTCATGTTCTACCGAGCCATTTCTTGCTTCTGAACCTGGGCTTGTGTAATGTGTTTACTGTAGAATGCGCCTCTAGGACAGATATTTGGACTCTCAAATTGTTACAATTCTCCTCTGATCTACCACTTGTGAGGGGTCATTTTAAAGGTCTAGCTGTAGTAAAAATCAAAAATTTAATTTTTCTTTGTAGAGTTATTAACACACTGATGGCGGCCATTTTGAATTTCAGATATAGATATATTTTAACAGGTTTCTGTTGTACCAAACTTTGCTCAGTGACCCCTGATTTTTATTCTTTATTTAGTGACAGAAAGGTTAAAAGTTTCATTACGGAAAGTTTGAGTAAAAGTTTAAGTCTTTCACTTTCAAGGCACATACTACCGTAAGTACTCCAAAATATCAAGGGATTTGCTCAGTAGGGAAGAAAAAAGTTCAGGAATGGCAGGCATGAGTTAAAGCAGCTTGGATTGCTGAAAACATACTTTTATTCAGCATCATTCAGATAATTCTAGCCATCTACATTATTTATTTTTCTGCCTTTTTGTTCCATTTGTAAAATACAGCTTTTTCCTCTACTCTTGTAAAAGTGCATATGATCAAACTTGGCGAGACAGCCTATAAATATGGAACTCACTGTCAGCCATTATCATTGACAACAACTATGTAGCCCAGACTATGATTCTTCTGTCAATGCACTTTGGGAAGAAGAAAATAAAAACGTTTCTCCAGAACAAAAATAATGAAAATATTGTCAAAAGTTACAGACTGTCCCTGTAAATATTATTGTTTCAGAATACTTAACCGAAACTCTGAATGACAAAAATACCAAAAACTTTACTGATGTGCAGTCCTTACAGAGAAAATGACATCCCATATTCAAACATCTAAAATACCTTGTACATGTCAGAATCAGTTTCGGGGGTATGCTTCACCAGTTCTTCAAAACACTGATTGACGTTGGCACCTGTCTTAGCAGAGACTTCCATGAACGGAATGTTATGTTTCTTAGCCACAGCCTGTCCGTCTGCAGTGGACACTTGGCGTTCTGATTCTAAATCAATCTTATTGCCAACAAGAATCTGGAGAGTATACGGAGAAAAGATGCTTTCAAATTTTAGTCTTTTTTCAAGTGTAACATTTGGGACATGTTATGCCTCACTTGAAAGTGTTTGAACGAACTTGACCTGATGGTGACATATGAACTGGGAAGGATATTTGGGTTACGTCATGGTGATTCTGTACACTGATTCTATGTTCCTTTCAAAAGACACAGTGATGGCCAAGTCAGACATCATTTCTAGCACAGACCAGATGTGAACTGAATGTGCTCACGTGTTTTACAACAGGTTCATTAATAGTCGTACGCATCACAGAACCATCACATAACTGTTATATCATTATAAGTAGCAGGTTTCATCAACATTCGCACAGTACTCTCAGAGTTAAATCACAAATTACAAAACTTTATTAGTCCCCACGGACACCGTCCGGGGGGACTTATAGGTTTGGTCATGTCCGTGTGTGCGTCCGTCCGTCCGTGCGTCCGTCCGTTCACGCAGATATCTCAGAGATGCCTGGAGCGATTTCATTCAAACTTGGTACAAGGATTACTTCATATGTCATACATATGCACGTAGATTTGTTTTGTGATACGATCCAATATGGCCGCCAGGTGGCCATTTTATTACGATTTTTTCATGTACAGAGCCATAACTCAGACGTGTTTCAACCGATTTTATTCAAAGTTGGTACAAGGACATTGACCAATATCATAGATATGCACGTTAATTTGTTTTGTGATACGATCCAATATGGCTGCTGTGCGACCATTTTGTTATGATTTTTTCATGTACAAAGCCATAACTCGGGCATATCTCAACCGATTTTATTCAAAATTGGTACAATGACATTGTCCTATGTCGTACATGTGCACGTCAATTTGTTTTGTGATACGATCCAATATGGCCGCCAGGCGGCCATTTTATTACGATTTTTTCATGTACGGAGCCATTAAACTCAGACAGGTTTCAACCCATTTTATTCAAAGTTGGTACAAGGACATTGACCAATGTCATAGATATGCACGTCAATTTGTTTTGTGATACAATCCAATATGGCTGCTGTGCGACCATTTTATTACGATTTTTTCATGTACTGAGCCATAACTCAGGCATATCTCAACCGATTTTATTCAAAGTTGGTACAAGGACATTGACCTATGTCATACATATGCACGTCAATTTGTTTTGTGATATGATCCAATATGGCCGCCAGGCGGCCATTTTATTACGATTTTTTCATGTACGGAGCCATTAAACTCAGACAGGTTTCAACCCATTTTATTCAAAGTTGGTACAAGGACATTGACCAATGTCATAGATATGCACGTCAATTTGTTTTGTGATACAATCCAATATGGCTGCTGTGCGACCATTTTGTTACGATTTTTTCATGTACTGAGTTTTGTGATACGATCCAATAAATTAAATTAATTGCCAATTTGCATTTACATGATGAACTTTTGTTTTTAGGGTGAATGTCCGGAAGCACTGCATCAAACTTTATAAAATATGGTACTGGTGATAATCTATCAGTGTTATGATAGGATGCAAAAATGTTTTGCAACATCCTGTTGATTAATTCCTAGTTGACTCATTTAATGACCTTTAGGATGGTGACCTGCATTGGTTTTATGTTTTCATCACCATGGAACTCATTCTTGGCCATTGAGCGCCATCTGTATCAAAGTATTTTTATCACAGACCTAATTAATGAAGAGGACTCTATCCTCTCTGAGGACTTGTAATCAAAGTACCCATTAACAAGTGGGGACTGTGTCATCAACGATGACTTGTTTCATATGCAAATGATCTGTTTATTAACTTGACACGTCTGCTGAATGGAAATGTCATCACACCAGCAACAACAGCCAGGAACCTTGGCACTACACTTGATATGCGAATGGACATGGAGAATCATGTGACACAAGTCTGCAAATCAGCGTATTTTCACATAAGAAACATTAGCAAAATAAGAAAATATCTCACTGAGAATACAGTCAAGTTATTGGTCCATGCATTTGTAACATCGAGGCTTGACTATGGGAACAGTTTACTGTAGCCTATGGCATTCCAATTAATAGTGTCCGAAAAAATCAACAAGTACAAAATACTGCATCTCGCTTGATCTCTAAAACCAGAAAATACGATCATATCACAGGATTTTTACAGAATCTCCATTGGCTTCCAATATCTGAGCGGATTAAATACAAGTTACTACTTATTACATATAACGCGATAAATGATCAGGCACCGCCATATCTCTGACAGTTGCTTCATCTGTTCAAACCAACACAAAATCCCCGCTCAAAATCAAAATTTCTTCTTGAACTTTACCCTCTAAGTTGTCTTATGGTACATGTGCCTTTGCAAAGGCTGCACCCTTGTTTATGGAATCAGCTCCCTCTAGATATTAGACAATGTGATACACTGGTCACTTTTAAGACAAAACTGAAGAGCTATCTTTTGAAAGTGGCTTACAATATCAGAGTTTAGCTTTTGAAATTTTGTCTACGTGGTTTTGACTATTTTTTTGCGGGCATTGTACTGCGATTTTTAGTGTCATGTAAAGTGCCTATGAACTTTTAAGGAAATAGAAAGTAGTACGGGATGATAACTAATTTGCATAATTTACCGTGAAATGATTTCTTAACCATGGTTTTCTATGTAAACATTATTTAATGACACATGACCTGTTTTCAAAATGTACAGTACTCTCAGAGTTAAATCACAAATTACAAAACTTTATTTCATATGCAAATGATCTGTTTATTAACTTGACACGTCTGCTCGATGCTTCATGGGACAATTAGATATCTATCAGATCAAAATATGTAGAACATTTCATCAAATTTAATGCTCTAATTTTAGAGTAGTATCACTTAGTTCATTAAATATGCAAATGAACCATTAATTGACTTGACACTGGTCAATGTTTCACAGCACAATTAGATATTAATCAGATCAATATTTGTAGCAGGTTTCACCATATTTGGTGGCCTAATTTCAGAGTTATATACCTAATTACAAAGTTCATTAAATATGTAGATGAACCCTTAATTAACTTCACACTACTAAATGCTTTACAACACAGTCGGATATCTGTCCGATCAGTATCTGCAGCAGATTTCATCAAATTGGGTGCATTTATTTCAGAGTTATATGACCAATTACAAATTTTCATAAAATATGCAAATGAGCTATTTATTAACTTGACTCTGCCCAATGCTTCTCCGTACAATTAGATATATATCAGATCAATATTTGTTGCATGTATCATCAAATTTGGTGATAGACTTTCAGAATTATGTCACTAATTACAGAAGTTCATATATATGCAAATGAGCAGATAATTGACATGACACTCACAGTATCATCATAATATTCTGAGATTCTCGTCCGTAAAAAGTTTCATGAAATTTTGTGCAATATTTCTTGATATATGTCGACACTGTCATTACTGTCTCCATAGGGAAACCATTATATGAAAAAAATGATATGTCATAACTTCATTAATATGCAAGCCACAATAACCAAAATTTATTCAGCTCTTGCAATTAGCATATGGTACCTGTCTACAAAATCTGACTTGAATCTGTTCAGGCGTTTTTGAGGGACGTGTAAACAGACAGACAGACAGACACACACACGCACACTCACACACACACTCTCTCACACACACACACACACACACAGAGACATCGCTATGACATTAGCTCACGTGTGTGAACACGTGAGCTAAAAATGAATGAAAAAATGTTTGTTTTGAGAAGCATAAACATGCTGTGCAATCCAACTGCATATACTCACTGCTGATGCTCTCTCCACATTATTGACTCGCAAAATCCAGGTGTATATTGCAGAGGCTTCATCCAATGACTGGTGAGATGTGATAGAATACACAATCAGAAAGGATTCTGCTGTTCTAACATATTGCAAAGCAAGCAATCATTTTCATGATTTTACAATATGAGATATTTATGTTCTTATCAAAGCAAACATTCACAATGCAAATAAAAAATGCATTTCAGTTTACACACACATATATATATGAATATATTTTATATATGTTATATGAAAATTCTGTATACAAATAAACATAATATAGATACATATGTAATTATATATACCTAAAGTGAAAAAATATGTATACAAATATATATATATATATATATATATATATATATATATATATATATATACATTTTAAATAAAATATATACAAATGTATATACATATATATACACAAATAACTATATATATATATATATATATATATAAAATATGTATATATATATATTTTATTTATAATATATATATATATATATTTATATATATATATATATATATATATATATATATATATATATATATAATATATATATATATATATATATATATATATATATATATACTTTTACGTCGCAAAAGTTGAAGGGCTTCACAGGACTGGGTAAGTATGGAAACCGTTCAGTATATCACCAACTAACTCCAGGCCCATTCCAAAATAAAGATGGTACTTAACAAAACCCAATGCTCTCATAAAGCTCTTTTCTCTGTTTAATATCTGTTACCCATTTTCTAGGTACTTAAAAATTATTAGGCCATTAAAAAAAATTCTTTGTTCGCCATCCTTGGATTTTTGAAAAACCTACCAGCCAGCCAGGGGAAAAAAATTCAGACAAAATACACAACGGTATGTATAGGAGCTCAGTTTTTCTTTGGTTTATGTTGGAAATAATATTTTTATTTGTAATAATGTTAATATTGTGTTTGTATTCGTAATTTTCTCTGAAAACCTTTCAGCACGCGGACGGCAAACACAGATTTTATTTAAAGCGCCTTATAGTCGCACCAGCGGCTTACTGACTATGCATGCGTAGGTTTATAATATACTATGCGAGTAACCGGAAGTGTACCCGGCTTCATCCATGGGCGCCACCTTGTTTTTTTGAGTACTCGTAAATAAACAAACACGAAACGTGTAATGACTAATTTTATAGCATTTCATTAATAAAATATGTCTCTTTTATTAGCCAGTAATTATCATTTTTCACATTGCTAATGATACAAAGCGTCCTATCACACCTAAAAAATAAAACACGAGAGAAAACTGTCGTGCATATGAACGAGGACATGTGCAAAGAATGCTGGGATTGAGTTTTAAAAAAAGTGCCCTCTGTGTCAATAACTAGATGCAAAAATTGCTCGTGTTTAGACGGAACCCTGTGTTTCAGCTTGCTATTGGAAGTTGGGCAGTGCAGTTACCATAGCAACGATAATGATGACACAATACGTCCCTTATTAAACACAATAGGTAGTTATCATGGGAAAAACTGCAATTTATATCAAACTTAACAAATGATTCTATTTCATCCTTCACTATTACTTATCATGAATCAATACAAATAAAATTTCTAATCTTAACCCCTGGCACGACACAAAGGGCTGAGCCCTATATGATATTATATTACAGACAATTACTTTCGTATTTGGTATGTGTGGAACCTTCCATAAGAAAATGCAAAGTGGGATAAGGCAAGATATTTTGAGGGCCAAATGTGAATGAACTAGCACGGCAACAGCAGTTTGGTTGTTCAAATATATCAGAGCTGAATATCCCTTTCCACTTTCTCTCTTGCTTCCTATGTCTCTATAACTCTTTCATTCCCATTTCCCAATTCAAAGATTCAGCTTTTCCATAAAAAATAATAGGGCCATACCAAAGTGTGGTCATTAAAGGGTTACAACCTGCTCATCCCTAATGCCCAGTGAACAGATCCACATTCACCGATGGTAACAGCGGTTTTGGGCCAAATCATGGTGATGAAAGAGTTTACAGCCTACCTGTTCCCTGAGAGCAGAGAATTCCTCCTGGCCAGCAGTGTCCAAGATATCCAACAGGTACACCTGGAATACAGAGGAAATACCATGAAAAGTAAATATTTAGCATTTCAACAACAAAGGGAATATACTTTCATAACTATTTTGTACATTACCTAAATCTTCACTTGCAAATTGAAAAATTCTAAAACCATCTGTAGATCTTTCATCAGCGCAGAAGTTGTACAAAACTCAACAGTAAATTAAATTTGTCGATACCAAATTTGAATATACTGTAAAATCCTTAATTTTCTCAGGGATTTAATTTCACTGTTTTGATTTTTGAGAAATTTCACCAGGATTTTAAGTTCACTTTTTGGCCAGTAAAATGGTACATTCTACAGTGGAATTTGACAGAGTGTACGGTTTGCCTTGCAGAGCTCGGCAAGTCTACATGTTGCTTATCATTAGAAAAGTAAACATTTGCAATAAATTGAGTCTTTGGTGTTAGATTACAGCGGGCAGCGAACGTTTCCCACACACTGTCTGGTCTGCAATCACGACAATCATTTCAGCGTGTCACTCACAACAAGCTTAACGTTGCTGACTACATACACATCATCAAAGATTTCTTATAGGTGTTTATTTTTATTTGGGAACTTTATGAAAGTAAATTCTTTTCAAAAGAAAACTTTTCTTCTGCTCTCGATGTCAGCAATCACGACAATAGTCTCTTCAGCATACAGTCGGTAACACCAAAGACTCAATTTGCTGCGAATGTTTATTTTCTTTTGATAAGCAACATTTAGACTTGCCGAGCTCTGCAAGGCAAACCGGGCACTCAGTCAAATTCCACTGTATTGTTATTTAACATTTTCACTGGGATTTAATTTGGCAGATTTGATGTTTCAACGAAAATTGTGAATAATTGATGCTTTTACAGTAGACCACATTTGCTTTAAATTTCATAAATCCCTTTAAGTATACACCACATATCTTGGATTCTGTAATATTTCTACGAAATACCTCTTCATTATCAGCATCAATTTCACTGGCCGATGTTGTCCTTCGAGTTGAGATGTTCCGGTACTGGATAGGTGACCTGTATTCGTCGTCGGGAATAGTCTCCAACTCCTCTTCCCCATCCGGAAGGAGGTAGATACACTCACTCCCAAAGTTCATGGTATACTTGCCAATAAGTCTTCTGTAATGGAGCAGACAAGGTCAAGTTCATTCAGGTCAAGCCACATTCCAATGAGTCACTGGATCCCACCAGGGCTTTTATAGGATAGCTTTATATAAAACACAAAGACTTGTACAGCTCTGCGATGAAGACACTGCATGCCAACATTCAAGGACTAAGGATACCACATATTCTGTAGAATATCAATGTATTTTTTTTATCCAATAAACAGTAGCTGTATAAATGGATTTTGTTGTGTGTTGTGTTGTTTTCTTACAAATGTACCACACTGTAACAGGACTTTTGACCTAAAATATATTTTGTTTTTGAACGTTGTGCACTTCATTCCAGATAGCCGCAGATTCTCAAACACAATAACAACAACTCTTACAACAAAATGAAGAGTGGTCCATTGTCTGCCTTGTCACTTGAATACGCTGCCTCTAGTCATAAATCCAGATATGAACTGAAAATGTTCACGTGTTTCATGATATATTGCAGTTGTGTGTAAATTTAAACTTTTGCCACATGTTTGCAACTTCATTACACGTGTCATGATCAACAACATTAACAATAATCACCATAAATTAAATCTAAAGATCATTAGGTATACAAATATGGAATTAGCTGAAATGAAAATAGTAAATTTCTCTAACTGCTGTGATTGTATCACCACTTTATATAGCAAGTGTAACTGCCTTTTGACGAGTCCTTCAAGCTGTATATGCCAAACTGTGAAAGCTCATTAGATATAAAAAATGATAAATTAGCTGACATGAAAATGCGAAATGACTTTCAATATTGTTTTAACCTGGTATCATCAACGTACATAGCATGTTTTGCCAACTTTGGTCTAGTAAATCCCGGTATATATTCCTAATTAGGAAAGTTTATTAAATATGCAATTAGGAGTTAGCTGAAGTGAAAATGTTTAATGACTTTCAATAATGTTGTATCATAGTATCTTTAATGTACGTAGCAAGTTTCATCAACTTTGGTCGAGTCAATTAAGATATATATCCCTAATGGGAAAGTTAATTACACATGCAAATTAGGAATTGGCTGATGTAAAAATGCTTAATGAACTTAAAGAATGTTGTATCATAGTACCTTCAATATATGTAGCAAGTTCCGTCAACTTTATTCCAGTCAGTTCAGATATATATCCCTAATTAGGAAAGTTCATTAAATATGCAAATTAGGAATTGGCTGAAGTAAAAATGCTTAATGACCTTCAATAATGTTAAATCATAGTATCTTCCATAAACATGCCAAGTTTCGTCAATTTTGATCCGGCCTATTCAGATATATATCCCTAATAAGGAAAGTTCATTAAATATGCACTTTAGCAATTATCTTTCATGTCATCCCTTAATACCTTTTATGGCTGATATATCTTGTTGTGATCATCATTTGTAATAAATCTCATCAAATTGTGTGCAGTCGTTCTCAATGTATGTCTGTTTTTCTAAAACCATTAGTTATGCAAATGAGCAAAAAGTAAGCAAGCCAAATCCCCCAAAAACGGTTCTTGCTGTTTCCAAGCTGAATATATGTACATATTTGATTTTGATCTGATGGGCCGTTTTGAGATATCGAGCCCACAGAGAGACAGACAGGTAAACACACACACACAGAGACAGACATCGCTTCGACATAAGTACACGTGAGCTAATCAGGGTTCGAAATATACCCGGTACACCATGCCCTGTGCATGTCACGTTTACGTTGGTGCATGTGGATTCCAAGCCATATGCATGTCGTGCAGGTTGAAGTGGGGGCTAATTCTTTACCTGAATATTCTGGATTATCATGTTTTTGTCATTTCATAGGTCATTTTTTCATTACATTTTGATTTCTGCTCAAAATCTGAAACAAAACGCCTATTACGATCTTGAGTAGTCATGAAATCAACGCGAAAGATGAGGCCGAAGGTTTTCTCGAGTCTCGTCACAAACAATGCCATAGAGGGAGGGCCCAAGGCCTCTTGTGTTTCATCGACACCACTCATTTTATATGTCAGTCAAACTGCACGGGTTTTCTTCCGTCTGTTGTCATTTTGAAGCTTAATTAATTGGAAACAGGTCAAAATAGAGGACCCTCCTCGCTTTTGGAATCGAGAGGGCATTAGAGAAGGCAGGTGAAAGGATCTCCAGTCATGCGGTGAAAGTTCTGTACGGGATCCGTAGAAATATGTCAGAACACATGCAGCTGAGCCACATAGGAACTTGCATGGGACGATGGGGATGACGAACTTAATATTTTAAGCCTTATCACTTCGCTCAAGGATATTGCCTTTTGTTATAGGATTGGGCCAGGGTTCTGGTCGGCTACCTAATGTAATGTACCTAATTGTACCTGAGTTTATTTGAAATAGCAAACATTGGTTACAGTTGTTCACACATGGAAACATGTATATAGTTGGATGACAGATAATCTCTTGAAACTCAATGCGGATATAATAAGACCGAACCGCTATTGTTTGGGTCTCGTCAAAACTTGTCTGCCTTGACCGTGCCATCCGTGCAGCTGCAGATGAATGGAAATGTCATCACACCAGCAACAACAGCCAGGAACCTTGGCACTACACTTGATATGCGAATGGACATGGAGAATCATGTGACACAAGTCTGCAAATCAGCGTATTTTCACATAAGAAACATTAGCAAAATAAGAAAATATCTCACTGAGAATACAGTCAAGTTATTGGTCCATGCATTTGTAACATCGAGGCTTGACTATGGGAACAGTTTACTGTAGCCTATGGCATTCCAATTAATAGTGTCCGAAAAAATCAACAAGTACAAAATACTGCATCTCGCTTGATCTCTAAAACCAGAAAATACGATCATATCACAGGATTTTTACAGAATCTCCATTGGCTTCCAATATCTGAGCGGATTAAATACAAGTTACTACTTATTACATATAACGCGATAAATGATCAGGCACCGCCATATCTCTGACAGTTGCTTCATCTGTTCAAACCAACACAAAATCCCCGCTCAAAATCAAAATTTCTTCTTGAACTTTACCCTCTAAGTTGTCTTATGGTACATGTGCCTTTGCAAAGGCTGCACCTTGTTTATGGAATCAGCTCCCTCTAGATATTAGACAATGTGATACACTGGTGACTTTTAAGACAAAACTGAAGAGCTATCTTTTGAAAGTGGCTTAATATCAGAGTTTAGCTTTTGAAATTTTGTCTACGTGGTTTTGACTATTTTTTTGCGGGCATTGTACTGCGATTTTTAGTGTCATGTAAAGTGCCTATGAACTTTTAAGGAAATAGAAAGTAGTACGGGATGATAACTAATTTGCATAATTTACCGTGAAATGATTTCTTAACCATGGTTTTCTATGTAAACATTATTTAATGACACATGACCTGTTTTCAAAATGCTTTGCAGTTGGCAAAACACGTAAAATATTTTGCTTAAAGCAAACAATTAGTAAAATATTTAAAAGCAGTGATAATTAGCTCAATCAAATGCTAAAATAATGAGGAAAGTGTCACAGTTTTCAGAAAATGCAAAAAATATACAGGGACTACATTATCTCTGTCTGTGAAAAAACCAACTTTATTTCGCTGCCAACAGATTGGTAATCTGTGGTACATATGTAATAATAATAATAATAATAATAATAATAATAATAATAATAATAACAATAATTATTATTATTATTATTATTATTATTATTATTATTATTATTACAAGTTTAGGGGCTATAAGTATTATATAGAAATCTAATAGTTCATTGAAGCTGTGGGAATTCTGAAAAAGAGGTTCGAATGCAGGCCCATCGTGGCAGTCGTTGGCGCGCACAAAACAAGGCATAGCGACTGTGGAGAGTCTATGCCAGTGTATTTGCTGCAAATATACCTTCACGCATGCGCACTCGTTTGCCAGTGTAGTCTGCCAATATGAGCATGCGCAATTGAATTTACCTGCGCGTGAATGTGTAGTCTATACACTACGTCTCGTGCTATAAATTTTGTCGTTGAGCTTTGCATGTTGACAGAAACTGGAATTACTGCAGAAAATACTTTTCAGGACATCCCAAGTGAGTCCCTAAGGTAACAAGTAGGAGGTTTAGGAAATCCTTTCAGAAAGTTCACGCCGCCTGTGGCCATTTTGTGGAGTATAAGCTTATACGTACCTGGAGCGACGGTATACAGTATTTCTACTGTACATATTGCCAGATAATATGCGATGGAATTTTGCGTTTCACGTCGTTCAATTATTCAGATGGAAATGCCGGCCTTCTCCAAACTTTGAAAAAATCAGGGTGACAGACTTTTGAATGCTAACTCTTGTATAACAATGACGTAATTTAATTAGAAGACATTTGTATTCGAGCTCGGCAACATTTTTGATTTGAGAACTCTCATCATGGCAGATTCACTGAAACAGTGAGTATTCAACAACTTTTTCCTACGTCCATGTACCACTTGTGCAAAAATAAGCGAGTCCACAGGCCTTTGGCGAATCAATAAATGCGTTTTTCACCAAGCTGAAAGGTTGAAAGATGCGTCCGTCACTTTGGGACGACCGCGGTGGAACTTTGCAACAAAGTTTCCATATCTAAACTGACGTACTTGAATAACAGGCACAGGAAACGATGGCCAATAAAAACGCATTCTCGTTGCATTTTAATAATAATGTATCAATCACAATGACACGGAAATTATGCCTCCTCCCAACAGAAGGGCCATGGTCTATTTTTAGCCCTGCTAAAGGCCATATTGTTGTCATGTTGTCATGGCGACTTTTAAAATTTGCAAACAACTGTGAGAGTGAAACGGGTTGTTTACAGGTCACAAAACTTTTGAGTCCCACTGTCGTCCATTACACCTGTTTCCTTGGGCATTAAAGGTGTGCATGTATACACATCGAAAGACTAGAAAATTCACTTCATGGGCAGAACCTTGTAAAATAGCCCTTTCTTAGATACCCCTGATCTAAAATATGCATGGACTACCAGCCAGTGTCACCGGACTACCAACTTCAGAATATGGTTGCCCAAGTGGACTACCAGGGGGAAAAGTTAATTTCGAGCCCTTGGCAATATTAAACATGAAACATTTAACTTGTAATATTTCCCATTGTCTTGGCCTGCTGGGTTTTAAAACAATGTTTACCGGTATACAGGGACCATGTTCAAATTTAGCCATTGCTACCATGGAAAGGGGAGATCTAGCTAATCATCAGAATCATAGAGTTTATGGGGTCATGCCAGGTCACACAAAAATAATGCACCACTACATGGCCATAATTTTACTTTAGTTAAACAATCAGAAATAATTTGTCTTCATTATTCTTCCTGGAATGAGGCAAAGAAATCAAAATAAATTATTATAAAATGAACATTATTAGACGTCGTTAATTATAAATCCATAAAATAAATAAGTACCAGTGAATAATGTTTTAAATAAAACAAAAAAAATGTGCGCTACTGTTACTGCTTGTTATAAATATACTGGTACATTGGGTGATAGGAAGATTGGGTTCGGATACTAGTAGAATTAATTTCAGCACATAAAATTAATTTGAAGGCATAAACTTAATTCGATAAATGCATAATAAGTTAGTAATATACTACATAACACTTATTTGGGATGACTGCATGAAAACACAATTAAAAATGCTTGAAAAATTATTTCTTGTCCATGTAAAATTAATTCTAACACACTAAAATTAACGGAAAACAGAATTTTGACCAAAATGGCCCCAATATACATTATCTTTATTTTTCTTTCTAGAATGAAGGCAAAGAAATTACAATTATTATTATTATTATTATTAGAGAACAAATGTTAAAGTTGTTACTTAGAAATCAATAAAATAAATAAAAAACGGTGAATTATGTTTTAACATAGACCCTCTCGAGGGTCTATGGTTTTAAATAAAAAAACTGTGGTTACCGAAATGGTTACTATGGCAACATAAAACAGAAATGAACATGGAGTTCATGCTGTTATAAATACACTTAGGAGAACATTTGCATAGTAACTGGGATTTTTTATAATGGACTTAGGAAAAAAAAAATTCATTTTAAAGCGCAAATAGGTTACTATGGAAACACAGGGCAGTAAAAATGGATATCATATTTTGTCATTCTAACCCGAAATAACCCTTTTGTATAATATTTTTGTTGATTACTGGATTTTTACACTGGATATTTGGTCTTTCTCACCCAAAATATCCCTTTGATATAACACATTCTGTTGATTCCTGGATTTTAGATGGAATCTTTGAAAAACTGGTAATTTTTAATCCTGAACGGTTGCCATGGAAACATCTCACATTAAAATGAGTGTGATTTTTTTTGTGCGCTAACCACAAAAACCGTTATTATCAATTTTTACATCAATCAATAGTTCTTTAATAGGAATTAGGGAAAAAGTAACATTTAAATCCCAGAATAGTTACCATGGCAACTCAAAACCTTAAAACAAGTCTGGTTTTTGTGTTCTCTGACCCGAATTCCCCCCGCTAGATAATTTTCATATCAATCAAAGTAACTTTTCATTGGATATTAGAAAAACTGAAAATTTCAACCCCTAAAATCGTTACCATGGAAACATGGGGCAGTGAAATCGATATCATATTTGGTCTTTTCGACCCAAAATACCCTTATGCTGAAATTTTCACGGAAATTGAACCTATTATTATTCGCGTTATTATTCGCGTTATTATTTCTATAATACTTATTATTATTATAATATTATATTAATTATTATACTTCGTTCTCTCGGATACTCAGCTAAGTAATGTTTTAGTTTGTTCTCTCTACAATTTGATTGCGAGCACCTCTGTAAATACTAAAGAGCAACCAGAATTACTGTATAATATCAGCTTCCATATGATAGGTGGTAATGCTCCGAGGAAAGCGACGTTCAACGGTTATTGCTGAGGCAGCAATTCTTTTCAGTCATACGTGTGTATGCTTCCCACCGTTCAGTCTTACTCTCGCCACCCTTATTTGAATATTTAAATGCTAAATTATTTCAAACGAAGGGCGCCCTAGCCATACAGAGAGTGACCATTGAATCTTTGTTAATTTTGTCGAATTCGGATGTCATTCACCCTAAAAAATGGAATTGCCGGTGTCCTTAATGAGGTAATTTACCCCGTACAATTTTTAGACAGTTATCAGCATGTTTAGACTGTGTGAACGCAAAATACTGTTTTTGCTCATAGTCGCCGAGGCCTTATTACTTCAACACTGCCCCATTCACATATGGCCAGACGTAATACCACAGGCCAACTGGAAATCAATAGTCTAAAATATGATATTTTTTCATAATTATTAAAAATAATAAATCGTAATTATGAAATATTGTTATCACATAAGCGAGTTAGTATTTCTTCAGGATTGAGCCTCCTTTCTGCAGAGCAGCACTCGATAAAATCGCTGTATGAGTATGAGTTATGTATGACATGGGTGACCGGCCGCGGTGTCCAATATACTAGGAGTATATAAAAGGGGAAGGTGGACAGCTTACACAGCCAATCCGCTCTACACGGCTCTGAAAACCTTCTATTTTACTTGCTCCTACCATTTAAATCGCTGTATCTCCACTGCATTATTGATGGTTGATAAGCTAGCCATCAGATCTGCCTTATTAGGCCCTTCTTAATTGTTGCCTTGTGAAGCTTTTGCTCTTAAAATGTTGTGCAAAGTCCGAAAATGCAGTTTCTCAGACGATTGGCCCCCGTTCATTACAACATCCGAGAATCTCAGCTGGTCTGCTGTTTGCAGTTTAACCTCAACAGGTCATCAGTCAGCTTACTTTGAGCCCTGCATTCACTGTCATTATGACGATCACTTTAGAGATATTGCGATAGTCGCATTTTGCGACTGAACTTTTTCCAACACATTTCTCCATACGTCAGTTGATCGACGTGTACTAGAAATGACAGTTGACACAAGGAAAGAAAAAGAGATGGGAAGTACACTTGATAAAGCCAAAAGCTCATACATTCATTCAATCTTTATTATGTAAACAAATGTAGGCCTACCGATCCGAATATATGATACCATTTTATTCGTCGTGTTTTTTTATGACGCTTTCCCACATCACATGAAATGATATTTTCTTTGCGACAGCAGTCAAAATATAGCATGTCATATTTATTTTTACGGTTTTCGTGAAAATACAAAATGCCCCTAATTTTTTTAAGGCTTCCCACTAAGGTTTCGACTTTGGGGCATGTGACCAACTGAAAATGTTATCTTTGAGCCCTGCATTCACTGTCTTTATGACGATCACTTTAGAGATATCAGTTTAAAACAAGAAAATTACCTTTACAGCTCGACAAATTGGGAGGGTCAGCTAAATTTCCATTATCGATACTAACGATGTCAACAGAATGTTGAAGTTGTTTGTTGTGATAGAAGTTAATACGAAAACGAATGCGAATACGAATACGAAAATGATGTTTGTTTAAAAAATCTCTCCTCCAAAGAAAACTGGCCGTTTGTTTTTAAAATATCTCCTCTAATGATAGCAACGATATTTTTCGATCTAGGGCCTAAAAAGATTAGATCTTTTTTCAACTTACATTCTCATATACTGTACTGATATATTATCATAAAAGACCATAATGTTCTACAAAGACAGAACTTTTATATAAAGGTTCGAAATTTGGACTAAAAATAAAAAAATACTGTCAGCGACTCCCATACGAATACGAAAACGAATACGAAAACGAATACGAAAATAATTTCAGCATCGACCTCATTTCAGCGGAGGCAGTATTGTGTGTGCGTAAGCAACTTCGACTGTCGCGCTTTTTCACGGCGATTCACTGCTTTTTAGATGGTCTGGTGCCAACGGTTGTCACAGTGTGCTATCAAGCCTTGTGGCATTGCTGAAAGTTCATTTGTGTGACATCTATGAGGTACACTTGCTTACTTTTGAATTGGAAGAGACTGTACGGTAGCCTAATTGGAAATTTGGTGGGAACTTTCACATTTTCAACAGCGCCGTCCCGGGCGTCGTCCGCAGACAAGGAAGTTGGTTGCATAAGGCCAAAAAATAAATAGATTGTGCTGTTCCGATAACATGGTTTTCAAAAATAGAGAAGGTAGATCGGCAGAAATTTTTTTTCCAAAATATTTATATTTTTAAATATGCATTTTTCGGGGTTCAGGGCGTTCAAACACTGGCCACAACTTTTCCAGAAAAATGTATCATACATAGCAAAGGGGAAAAAACATAATGGACATCCTCGTTCAAGCAAAATCTCAAATGCCAAGTAACGAACGCGTGATTTTACGGTTTTTTCCTTTCCTTTTTTTAACTTCCGTGTTAACGTAGCTCTAAAAAGTTTAGGGTCGGCAGGTAAAAAAATAGGGTAGGTCGGGTTATCGGAACAGTACACTTTTTTTGTTCGGCCTAAACAGCTGTTTGCTTCACTGGAATTCGTTAGTCTCATTTTATTCCGCAATCTATTCAGGGACGTGGTCATACTGAGTTCTTTATGCGATCACTATGCCAGATCCAAAAAGCAAGTACGTACGTGTAGGCCGTGGGCTAGAGGGGGTCTACGTGCACCCCTCCCACAGGATAACAAACCTGTATTTTTCAGAAGCCTTGGGATCCCTAGAATACAAAATGGAATTTTAACAGAAAAAATATAGGGATGGAATAGCTGTTATGGTCATGTTTTGAAGGGTACCGCAAAATCACAATTTTGCAACCCAATTGTATTTTCGTCAAATCTGTCTTCTTGTAAGTCATCTGCTGAGCTTATTTTTTAACATAACCTCACTTGTTTGATATAATTAGAGAGGCAATTCATTCTTCTTTAAAATGACATATTGCAACAAGCAATATATTCTACAATTTTTGTGAAATATGACCAAAACTTACCCTATACCCCAAAGTTTAACATTGCAAATTACAGTAAATCTCACATTCTACCAATTTTTTAGCTAGGCATAATACAAAATGCAATGCTTCATATGAAATTGGTTTTATTTGGTACAGGGACATGTCAGAAATATGAAATAGACTTTTAACAGAAAAAATATTGGGACTCTAAAGCTGTAACAGTCATATTTTGGAGGGTACCGCAATATCACAGTGTTGCAGATTTGCATGCATTTTTGTTAAAGCTGTCTTCCTATAAGTCATCTGCTGAGCTTGTATTTGAATATAATCTAACTTGTTAGGTATCATTAAAAAGATACTTTACTAGTCTTTAAAATGACATATTGTAACGTGCACCATCTTGTACAGTATTCATGACATATGACCAAAACTTACCCCATACCCCAAAGTTTACATTGACAATCGCAGTCATAGCTAAAATCAAATTCTACAAATGTTTAGCTAGACACAAAAAATCTGGCCATTTTTGCTATTAAATCTGTTTTATTTGGTACAGGGATATGTCAGATATATGAAATAGACTTTTAACAGAAAAAATATTGGAATTCTGTAGTTGTAACAGTCAGATTTTGAAAGGTACGGCATCATCTCCGTATTCCTGACTTGCATGCATTTTTGTTGAAACTCTCTTCTTATAAGTCATCTGCTGAGCTTTTCATTGAATATAATGTAAGTTGTTAGGTATCATTGAAAAGATAATTTACTAGTCTTTAAAATGACATATTGTAACATGCAATATCTTGTATAGTTTTTATGAAATATGACCAAAACTTACCCCATACCCCAAAGTTTACATTGACAATTGCAGTCATAGCTAAAATCAAATTCTAACAATTTTTTACGCTGACATAAAAAAATTGGGCAATGTTTTGTATTAAATCTGTTTTATTTGGTACGGGGACATGTTGAGAATATGAAGTAGACTTTTAACAGAAAAAATATTGGGATTATATAGCTGTAACAGTCATATTTTTAAGGGTACAGCAAAATCTCAGTATTACTGACCCGCATGCGTTTTTGTTAAATCCGTCTTCCTATAAGTCGTCTGCTGAACTTGTTATTGATTATAACCTGGCTTGATTGGTATCATTAGAAAGGTAATTAAGTAGTGTTTTAAATGACATATTGTAATATGCAATATCTTGTATAGTTTTCATGAAATATGACAAAAACTTTCCCCATACCCCAAAGTGTATATCCAAAGATACTGTCATAGCTAACGTTAAACTCTACAGAGTTTTTACCTACACATAATAAAAACAGCAATGTTTTGTATTAAATCTGTTTTACTTGGTACTGAAACATGTTAGAAATATAAAATAATATTTTAACAGAAAAAATATTGGGATGTTATAGCTGTAACAGTCATTTTTGAAGTATACTACAAAATCACAATATTGCTGACTCGCATGATTTTTTGTTAAACCTGTCTTCTTGTAAGTTGTCTGCTGAGCTTGTTTTTGAATACAACATGGTATGTTAGGTATCATTAAAAAGGTAATTTACTCACCTTTAAAATAAAATATAGTAACATGCAATATCTTGTATAATTTTCATGACATATGACCAAAACTTACCCCATACCCCATAGTTTATATAGAAAGTACTGTCATAGCTAACGTGATCAAATTCCGCAAATTTTTAGCTAGACATGATAAAAAGGGCACTGTTTTGGTATTAAATCTGTTGTATTTGGTACTGGGTTATGTCAGAAATGTGAAATAGACTTTTAACAAAAAAAAATTTGGATTGTATAGTTGTAACAGCCATATTTTGAAGGGTAACGCAAAATTGCAGTACCGCAGACTGGCACCTTTTTTGTTAAATTATTCTTCTTGTAAGTCATCTGCCGAGCTTATTTTGTAACATAACCTGGCTTGTGGGGTATCATAATAAGGCAATTTATTCGTCTTCAAGATGACATATTGTAATATGCAATGGCCTTCATAGTTTTCCTGAAATATGGTCAAACTTTACCCCATACCCCAAAAGTTCAAATGGCAAATTACAGCTTATCTTAAATTCTACCATTTTTGCTACACATAATACAAACGGCAATTCTTGTATGAAATCTGATTTGTTTGTTACAAAAGTATGTCAAAAGTACGAAATAAACTTTTAACGGGAAGATGATACTATTTAGTAGCCATTTGGATCATTTTTGGAGGGGGAACCCATATATAGCAAATGTATGTGTTTCGGCAAATTTGCCATGATACCTGGGTACCCTTCCAAATATGATCCAAAAGGCTACAAAATCATATTATATTCCTGTTTAAAGTTAATTTCATATTTGTTACATACTTTTTTAACAAAATCACAGATTTCATAGGTTGCATACAGGCATTGCCCTTTGTATACAAAGTTAATAAATTGGAAAAAAAATGGTAGAGTTTCAGATTCACTGTAATTTGCTTTGTAATTTTCAACGTAAACTTTGGGGTATGGGGTAAGTTTTGGTCATATTTCATGAATACTATACAAGATATTGCATGTTACAATATGTTATCTTAGAGAAAAATAAATTACCTTTCTAATGGTGTCTAACAAATTAGATTATATTAAAAAAAAAGCTCAGCAGATGACTTATAGGAAGACAGGTTTAACAAAAATGCATGCAAATCTGCAACACTGTGATATTGCGGTACCCTTCAAAATATGACTGTTACAGCTGTATAGACCCAATATTTTTTCTGTTAAAAGTCTATTTAATATTTCTGACATATCCTTGTACCAAATAAAACCAATTTCATACAAAGCATTGTATTTTTTATTATGCCTAGCTAAAAAATTGGTAGAATTTGAGATTTACTGTAATTTGCAATGTTAAACTTTGGGGTATGGGGTAAGTTTTGGTCATATTTCACAAAAATTGTAGAATATATTGCTTGTTGCAATATGTCATCTTAAAGAGGAATAAATTGCCTTTCTAATGATACCAAACAAGTGAGGTTATGTTAAAAAATAAGCTCAGCAGATGACTTACAAGAAGACAGATTTGACGAAAATGCAATTGGGTTGCAAAATTGTGATTTTGCGGTACCCTTCAAAACATGACCATAACAGCTATTCCATCCCTATATTTTTTCTGATAAAATTCCATTTCGTATTCTAGGGATCCCAAGGCTTCTGAAAAATACAATGTTGAAAGAGCGCATTTCCCTATTACAAGACAGAGACACATGAAATCGTATTTTGTGTATAGTTTAATTTATAATACAGAAAGTCAGCTAGAAACAAATGCCTCATCGCAAATTTAGCATTTTTGGCTGAATAGTACGTTGACCTTTCACATCCTGACGCCGACCTTTGAAAATAAGCTCTCGTAAAAGAGCGGAGAAAACATGTAGAGTCTAATACGACAGTCGCCATAAAAACAAGTTTGTTGGAAAAGACTGGCATGAACTTTGAACTTTAAACAACCATTTTTCATTCGTTAATCGAGCGAATAAAATAACATGCAGAAACGGGTAGAATGGTGCACGTCATGTGACCATGTCCATTAAATCCGTTCCAGCTGAGTAGCTCGAGGTTTCGCCTGGGTATTCTGGTCGGGCGGCAAAACCAGAAAAATCCGGTTTTGCGGAAAATCTGGTTTTGTTTTCCGACCAGAATACTCAGGCAAAACCCAGAGGTATGGTACTGCAGCTATACGTTGCAGTATGCCAGCGCGCGATTATTCCTGTCTTCGGAACTTTTCACGCTCATTCGAACTTCTTTTACGAAGGCACTCGTCAAAAGTATATATCATGGGAAAGGCGAGTTAGCAAATGCGCTGACATGTCAAATCTGCTTCGATAAAACGTACACAACGCAGTAGAGTATTGAAAAACTGACAAAAGTGTTTGCTTATTTACTTATTTATTTATTTATTTATTTATTTATTTATTTATTTATTTATTTATTTTAATTAACTTGCGACTTAATCGGTGCGGTCGTCGCCATGCCAACAGAAGTGGTCTATGGTACTAGGCAATAATTGCATCCGATGATAGGCCAAAACAGATAAATTGTGCTGTTCCGCTAACATGGATTTCAAAATTAGGATAGGTAGGTCGGTAGGGATCTTTTTTTCAAAATACTTTTATATTTTAATATGCATTTTTTTCAGGGGTTCAAACCCTGTAGCTGTTAACAGTTCCATTATCAGATTGGATTAATGGTTGACATGTTTGCTTGTTTGAATGTCATAGAAACTGAACTGTCTGAAGTATAATTCTTTGACAGCAAATTGTACACATTCCGGTTTCAGACCTGCCTGTCTTCGGTGGTGCGTGGTTACGTCCATGGGTGGTGCAAACTGCCGGTCGCCCGCCATTAGTTTAAATGTATCAACAGTTTTCTTGGCTCTCGTAATTCGGGTCACCAACTTGGATATTTATCTGCTGGATTTCAAACCACGGCCCGGCCGCAAGACTGGCAAATTGAACTCGAGTGGAGTATGTTTTAGATTGAGAAAAACCTTGGTCGTTTTCCTCAAGAATTTGTTCGAAAGTCCGTTTCCGATTTACAGCAGACAACAATCTTTCCTTGTCGAGATCGCATTTGCAAAACGTACGTTATACAGTATACGTTGTGCATATCGCTGGCCGCCGTTTGTAACGTATGTGCAATGATGAATGGGTTTCGCGCTAGTGATTTTCTCTTTATTTCTTGCCTGCGTGATTTTGCAGGTTTTTTCTTTCTTTTTTACTTCCGCGTCTACATAGCTCTAAAAAGTCTAGGGTCTGCAGGTAAAAATAGGGTAGGTCGGGTTATCGGGACAGCACAGGTTTTTTGTTTCGCCTTACCATGGGAAATATGTTTTACAAGCACCCACCCACTTTCACTACAAGCTGCGGAAACGACAAACTTTGACAATCAGCGCTCGCAATGGATCACTTTGCCTTATTTTCTACCTGCGTTCCAAGAACTTGCCGTCTCGTTCCTGAAATTTTCCCTCCATTTTGACCCTTGTCCAGTTCCCACGTGAGATATGATGCAATGCAGAAGAATTGTTTGGGGAGCAACAGATTCAAAAAACACTTACCAGATTAGCGAGCACATATATTTACATTCGCTTCTCAGACGTCGAATGTCGCTTTCACTCAGTGTATGTAAACACCGCTGCGCATTTTTTATATTGGACTCACCGGCTATTTTTAGAACGAGCGCTTGATTGGTCGATTTGGCGTGACCCCACAGGTCGCGTTTTATGATTGGCTAAGAGTTTTCGGTGACGTATTATCTATATTTGTGTCAAGTACGTGGGCTGAGTGTATACACGTAAATATTCTCACACCTACAACCTCTCTCCCTCGAAAAAAGCCATGAAGGGGTTCCAATTCGATACCATGTATCTTATTAAGCGTTTAGTTGTCGGCGACGGTGCCGTTGGTAAGGGACGGACCATTAGATCTTGGGAGGGGATGGTCACAATGAAATTGTGAACATTTTTTTTTTTCAATTGTAAATTTCTAAAAAGATTTATTCAGTATTTGGTATAGAGAAACAGTGTTCTCCCCAGGAATTTTTTTATAAGAGGGCAAAGACGTGGTGCGAAGAACCACAAGTGACCGCGTAAGCGGTCGCAGGGAGAGGTCAGGAGGGTGGTGTCCCCCCTCCTACCGTTGGAGCTTTTGAAAAACAGAGATTAAACTGGTGTTATTTGGTGGCACTTGGGGAGTATTTTTTCAGCTTTTTTCCTATAAAAAACTCAAAGGAAAAGAAATCTGAGACAGTGTTCCATAACTTTTATTCCAGTTCACTGATTTCAATGAAGATTACATTTTTTTTAAACGAAAACATAGCGACAGACATACATTTATCTTGTTCACCCGTTCTTGCATTCATCATTGCAATAAAATGCTGTGAAAAAAATGAACCTGATGTGGCCTGCATCTGTTCACCTTGATCTTAAAAGGCAAATATAACTTTCTATCTTGACAACCATACCATAGTTTCAATGTTTTAACTAGTGTACCTGCATGGTTTGTACGCAGGACACAAGTAGAAAACAGGCTCTATAATTTTATAATTTTCAAGTGATCAGAATACAAAAGTCCTGAAAAGATAAGATGATCGCAACTTCCAGTATAAGGGATACAGTCACTCTAAATGTATACAATAGAATTAAAAATGTGCCTGGAGGATGTACTAAAAATACAGAAAGCTGCTTCCTATCGGTAAAATCTAAAAAAAAAATCAAGATTTTAAGACTTTTGCAGATTTTTTTTACGCATTTGTATTCTTACTTTATATTGTGCAAACTAGTTTGAAGATTTTTTTTCCTAACTTTCTGCTGAATTTTTTTTGTTTTTGTTTTTGACCACCCCCTCCCAAGATCTAATGGTTCGTCCCTAAGACGTGTATGCTTATCAGCTACGCTACAAACAGATTCCCCGTTGACCACATACCAACTGTTTTTGATAATTATGCAGGTAAGATTTTAAAATTGCAGATTAAGTTCTCTACTGTCACCACTTGAATTATCAGCAAAATGAAGTCTTTAACTTTTACATATCAAAGTTCTCGGCGACCATTTGCTTTCAAGTTCAGCATTATTTTCATTTGTGACGAGTGGTTTGAGAGAGAGACAGACAGACAGACAGACAGACAGACAGACTTTTAAAAGTTGCGTGGCCAATCGAGGATGACTGCTGACTCGCGATGTTCAAGTTTGGTGTTGTACAATCGCCACGCTACCGTTTTTTAAACAGTATCCATAACGACCGCAGGAAAGCACCGTACTCTTCAACTTTTCGATACAGCTGGACAGGTGAGCGAAAAATTAAAGCGAAAAGGAAATTCTACGTCAATTTATACGTGAATAATTTAAGACCGACTAGCAACTAGTGGAAACCATGAAGTTAATAGACGGCTTACCTCGAAACAAAAGATTGATAGAGTTTAAGATAGTGCGCACCTCGAAAATTTTAGCTGACACTGACAAACATTTTAGCTGACAATGTGAAAAACCTTCAAACATTCCACTGATGGAGAAAGTAAATCGACCAAGAGTCACTGTGTAATATTTCGAAAAGCCAAAGATCACAAATTTAATATTGTACTACAATTTGATTGCCAATTTCCCCATTATTACGTTACTGGAAAGAATTCTCTCTTCACATCAATGAGACGGAAGATGCCAATTTTTGTTAAACTGTTACAAAATTAGTCAAGTTCGAATAATTTAACTTGAAGATTTCGAAAGCCGGATGTCGGTTCCCTTTCGCTTTGGTCTCATTTCAGCCAAGAAAATACCTGCTGCGGTGATACTGTGGATAACTTCCCATGATGTTTTAACACTTTCTACATTCTCGATTTCCCCAGGAGGAATGTGATCGCCTCAGAATCTTATTTTATACGATGACCGGCATCTTCCTTGTGTGTTTCTCTGTCGTGAGCCGTCCTCGCTGGAGAACGTCTATGGAAAAGGGATCCCCGAAATAAAACTGTACAACCCGAACACGCCATTCTTGTTGGTGGGACTACAAACTAACCTTCGGCGAAACGACTATGGCAAACAAAGCGTAAAAGGTGTGGACAAGCCGGTGACGCATGCACAAGGTATGCGGGCTGCAAACGAGCTGGGAGCGGAGCTGTACGTTGAATGCTCAGCGCTCACTTAGGTGGAGGCTCGTAAACTATCATCTGACCTGTGACGACCTTTCCGTTCTTTGATAAGCTGCTCATCGAATCCCAGATTGTAGAGATATGTTGCCGCAGTCACCTGAAATTCCCAAGCACAAAAATATGTCACAAATAGCATGAAAATAAGTAAAGCCTTTTTACTACACCCATGGAATAATCGAAACAAATTCTGTGATATTGCCTCACCTACAACAAAACATATTGATCAATGGAATAAATTTTATAACTTTAAAAAATTCGTTTTTGTATAAAAATCTTAAAAGAATAAATTACCTTGCCAGAACCTCCAGTGTGATAGCCTTCTATCCCAGCCACCTTGCACATTTGCTTTTGTGTAAAGACGAAGAGTATTCACACTTACTTTCTGGGAGAACTTTATTATCCCTTTTTTATAATTGGCAAGGATCGTCGATAGAACGGCTCTGTTGGTGGTATCACCGCAGAGTACTTTTTTCTAAGTTGAACTACACGTCGTGGATTTGATGCTCTTCTGTAGTGGTGGATGTTCTAATAAGGCAGTTTGCCCGTGTAAAATCCACACTTGTTGATTTTACATGGCCGTCCATGGAACTGTAAGAAGTCACCATGATGATCAGATCAGAGAAGTTGACAACGTCCATATTGACCAGTCGAAGACACAAAAAAGACACGGAGAGCCATCCACGAGGCAAGTACATCATCAAAATATGCGCCAACTGAGTCGCTTTCGACCAATAACATGCATCTATACTAAGATTGAACGCCTTCTCCCTGGCCAATAGCCGATACAACATAGTAAGACGTATATGTATAAATATATATATATATATATATATATATATATATATATATATAATATATATATATGTATAAATATATATATATATATATATATATACATCCCTTATTCATATGCAGATTTGCAGTTGATTGGAGCCCTTCTCCTACATACTTGTCTAGGATAGGTCAAACTCCCAAACTTACATGCCAGGTGCATAAATGGCCTCTGTGAACCTTTTGGTACAATGGGTCATCCAATTTTATTGTGGGTTTTCAAATCAAATCTCGGCAATTTATTGACAGTAATTTTCAAATTTTAGACAAGATTGGCCTGCTTGTGTTGGTATAAGTCATTAATCACACCTCGTTGGTGTGCTGTTACAGTTCTAAACACCACACTTATTCGTGCAATTAACTATACTAAGGGTCCGCTGTGACAGACTTTGTTTAATGTTCATTTTTTAGACTGTTACAAGAAGCTGTCAACAGAGTGCAATATTGAACTTTAAAGTAATGGACAATAATGAGCTTGAACTAGATGAAACGGGCCAATAACAAGCCAAAACTATGATCTATCCATAAATTTATCTACAACATGCAATTCTCACCAGTAGTGAAAATCCTGCCGTCTACAACATGTTTAGTATTTACCAAAAACGAGCGGCATGGAATAAGACAGCATTAACCATAAGTCACAATAAATAATGAACAAGAACTTACTAGAACTAATTTGAAGAAGGAAAGGATACCCAAGCTAAGGAAAACCGGTAAATATACAGTGTCTGAATTAAAATGATAGAGCAGATACCTAAGGGAGCATTCGGGGTTATTTTGCGGGGAGGGGTTCAGTGGAACGTAAGCTACAAATTAAAAATACAAGCAACCCCTCCAAATGAAATTTCTAACATGGGAACCCCCCATGAATTCATCAATTGTAAAATGTGACTCTTCCCCCCCCCCCAAAAAAAAAAAAAAAAATCATCAGATTTGATTCATTAACCCTTTGCACCGTAAGGCCCACGGGTGAAAAATAGTGACCCTTCAAAAGTGTTTGCAAGAAACAGAGTGACCCTCCCCAATGTTCATGCACAAAAACAGTGACCCTCCCTCAGATGTCAGTCTGCATTGACAATATCTTAATTGACATATAATTTCTCGTTTGACATTTGAACTTTCAATGAATCCTTGTTGCACTTTACAATTCATCACTTGGGTGAAATTCCAATATCATATTTGTTGTTCACATCTGCTCTTTCAAACACCCTATTCTCATCATCACATACATCAATTGTCAAACATTAATTAAAGCAGAGATTTAGCTAGTTTTGCATTGCAAAAAAATGATTCGTACTTTTTCTCATAGACATAGGGAATCAACATTTCAGTGAAATTCTAAAATCAAATTTCTTGCACACGTATGCACCTGTAATCACTCTAGTCTGATCAAGTACATTAAATATCAACAATCAAGCATTTTTAAATATACAGATTTAGCTAGTTTTGTATTGGAAATAAAATAGTCATAGTTTCCTACTAGACTACAATGTATAATGAATCAACATTTGGGTGAAATTCAGAAATCAAATTTTTTACACATACAGCCACCTGTAAGCACCCTAGTCTAATCAAGTACATTAATATCAATAATCCATAGCCTATAAAAACATAGATTTAGCTAGTTTTGTATTGGAAAAAAATTAGTCATACTTTTCTCAAACACTACGGTACCATGTACAGGGAATCAACATTTCAGTGAAATTCTAAAATCAAATTTCTTGCATGAGGGAAAATGCCAAGAGGATTTGACCGGTTAAGAAGGGCTTGACTACGCAGTTTCTGCGTAGTGAAGCGTCATTACGTATTCATGGTGACCCCTGGCCAGCTGTCAATATCTTTGGGGGCTTTTGTCTTTTGGCCTGCTTTGCATATGCGTCGTTGGACACGACCTGCCAATCACCCAGGTAGTCAATTAAACTATTAATTGACTGTTTACCGACCCAATTAACACTATCCAGCAGTATCAGTCATATTTTAATCGCGTGGCCCGGGTGGGCACAACGTAGGAACGCGTGTATTTCTATGTGTACGCATGGAGGTAGTAGCAATTGTGGTGTTGTTTGTACCATCGTGCGTTTGAAGTCCTTGTTTCACCTACAGCATTACCGCTTACTATTAATGTTCAGTATCATTGCACCGAGTTCTGCCCACGGTGAAAACCACCTGTTTTGCCCACTAATTACTGCCTGTCGCTGCCCGTCCTGAATGTAGCCAATCTATAGCTACAGTAATCACATAATAATTTATCAGTTTTGATATATACTCCTAAATTGTAAGTTTGATCAAAATCGAGACCACATTCAAGGGCTATGCAGACTGTCCATGTACGCACACACAGTGACAAGAAGGCGGCAAACACCTACTCACCAAGCTCATCGAATCGGCGAAAAGAAGCATAAAAAAGCTAGGCTCATCGCCAAAAAAAACGCGCCAAGCGCTAACAAAAACCCATACCAAGCGGCCCTTTTCAAATACTCAAAAAAGAGAACTACCAAAAAAACCCCATAAAATGACATAGAACACACAAACACTTAAAAGAAATAACAAAAATCGTACACATAACAAACAACTGAAACACAACATTAAATACAAAATAAACAATCACCGTAACGTAACAGAAAACATGGCCGTGGAAATAAATCACCTATTTCCAAAGAAAAGCCGACAACAACATGAATTTCAACAACAACCTATCATCGCTCAAACTATGAAACTCCGAAAAATAGTACTAGGCAAAAGCCTTAAAATTCATTCGGACACCAACAAAACCAAACAGAATAAAACCACCTCACGATTTCAACAAATATAATGTGACAACGCTACATCGTGAGACACAAACAATTGCAACACCAATTCAAAGAAAAGTCAAATTGGACTCCACGAACAACAAAAAAACAAAAACTTGAAAGCTATCTGAAGCTGCTAAACTCGCACTTCTGGAGATACCCTTTCAAACAAGGAAACAAAACATGTCGCGTGCCAAAAGAATCGCGATAAACCAGCTTGCAAACAATGGACAAATTTCGGGAAAATAACCCTTCGACAAGGGTCGGTTTTTCGTTATTGTCCACACAAACGATGACGTACTCGAATGCGAAAGGCAATTACGCAACACTCAGTATTATACACAACAAGCCAGAACAAACAGTAAACAAAGTAAACGAACTATTAATCAAAATGTACGAGAACAAGCACATCAACCAGGATACTTGTAAGTATCTTGATCCAATAAACATAAAATCCGTACCCCGCAGTGGTACTTATTGCCTAAAAATTCACAAACCTCCGCAAAAATCTAAAAGACACACCAGTCAAAACAAAATTTACCGAAGTAAAGAAATATAGAACAAACAAACCGAACCACCAAACGGACTCACAACGTGATCAAAATTAATATACTTGCCTCGCTGATCGGAAAGCAAGACCACTAAAATGCATTAAAATAAATTTTCACAAACACAAACTAAGGAAAGAATCTACACTGCGACTGATGAGAAACCACACTCGGGTTTCGAAACGCAAGCGTCAAAAGGCGACTCTATCTGCCATCCGACTGGTCAACAGGAAATCAACCATAGGTGTCTTTTGGCACGCGTATACGCCAGTCACTTAGGCTACGGTAATCTGCACCACTTATCACTATCGGGAAGGTACTCCTCCCCCTATACCACTGGCGATCCCACCCTCAAGGCACTGCGTCATTCGACCGAGCATTGTTATTGTAATTTCCTGCATAAAATTAACATCGAGGTCAACCGGTCAAATCCTCTTAGGATTTCCTGGCATGTGCACCTCAGGAACCACTCTAGTCTAATCAAGTACATTAATATCAACAATCAAGCAGCTATAAATACACAAATTTAGCTAATTTTGTATTGGAAACATATTATTCATGGTTTTCTTATAGACTACAATGTATAGTGAATCAACATTTCGGTGAAATTCAAATAAGTTCAAAGTCAGGCAAAGAGTCTTGGAGTTAGTTTTGTAGGCATATACGTATAGTTGAGGTCAATGGGGCTCTCATGTTAAACATTTAAAATGAATGTGCGATCAAAAAGAAAGCAATTTTTGAACATGAGAGCCCAATTCATGTCCTTCCTAACTGGTATGGATTTTTACTCATTTGCGATTAGACGGTCATTTTATATGCGGTAGGAAAAATTATGTCACCGGCAATGTCTTGGCGTAAGCAACCATTATAAGTCACATCCCTACATCCCTTTGGGAAGTAGTGGTACTGTCGTCGCATCTTGAATATGTTGCATGAGCTGTTCAGTCAATCATTTAAATCGTTTTTTCAATACGCTGTTGTCTCTTACGACTCACACATATATACATTATATTATATATATATATATATATATATATATATACATTATATATTTATTTATTTGTATACGTGCACTTGTGTATGCATTTTTGTTTATTTGTTTGTATGTTTGTTATTTATTCAACGTTCTAGAATATTGTATGTTTGTTTGTTTGTTTATCTATTTGTTTGTCTGTCTGTTTATTATTTATTTATGTATTTGTATGCCTGTTTGTATGTTTGGTTATTTTTTGTTTTGTTTATTTTTTGTTTGTTTGTTTGTTTGTTTGTTTATTTATTTATTTGTTTTTCACTACATGTTTTCTTGTCAACATCTTGCTGCACGTTTTACTGTATCGCAAAATATTCTGTTTGGCGTGTACCTGCGCCACACCATTCTTTTGACATGCAGTTCAGTGTAAAAATAAAATAACGTAACAACCATTTTGGATATATTGCGTTATTGTCGAGTTGGCGCTGAACAAAGATTGATTTTAGAGGGGTATACCAGTGGTGGTGGGAGCGCGTATGCGTGATGCGCGATTTGGCCGAGTATATCTGTTGCTTCTCCACTAGGTGACTGGATGCTCTATGTTGTGGGTTCGAACCCGATTGAAAACACCGTATATTCATAGCCACGTAACAACCGATTATAGGTATGATAAGCTTACAGAATGAGGCTGAGTTGGATTTTCGCACTTCCAAACTTTCGTTTAGAAGGAGGGGAGGGGGTTGAGGCCAAACGCACTTAGTTTCGTTTACCGTGCGCATGCTTTAATTATCAACGACCCCTTACAATTGCATTGACCTTATAAATTTAGGCAAAGGAGGTAGTCTACATGTCCGTCCCCAGAGTTAGGTGTTGGGACAGAGGTGTCTCAGTCTAGTCACAGGTTTCTCGTTGACACTGTTTATCTTAATATGTTTGGCTTTGATATGTATTGCAAATAGTTTATAATTTTCATAAGTATCCGTCCCGTCAAAAGGCAGTTTCAGAATCCAAAAATATTCTGGGAAATAAAAATGATTCCCTGCGTCATTTAACCGTAAATCTTAATAAAAGTACAATTATCTAGATCTGACTACCATTGAAAGTAAAATAATACTTTTAGATGAAATTCCAATATCGTTATTTGTCCACATTTGAACTTTCAAACACCCTATCTGAAGCTAGTACATTTTGTAGCAATTGTCGAACACCCATAACAGCACAAATTTAGCTAGTTTAGCATTGTAAAAAAGTATTCATAGTTTTCTCATAGACTACCAAGTATAGGGAATCAACATTATATCAATTAAATCCAAATATTTTAGTACACGCACGTACTTTTTACCTGCTACTGCAAGCAAAGTACATTTATATAAATCATCTTATAAGTAAATGTACAGATATAGATTGTTTTTATGGGAAAATGTTAATCGTTTGCCCGATACACTCCCACGCATTATGATTTGATATTTTAGGATGACGCACTATATCAGCCGCATTTTGCCTTCTAATAGTTTCGCAAAATAGTGACCCTGCCCAAAAGGCATGCACAAAATTTCATGACCCTTCAAAAATACTTGCGCAAAAAATTGCAAACAACATGTAGTTTCTGCCCCATTCCTTTGAGGGGGATTTAAAAATTATAGCAAAAAGGGAGATTTGAATGTGAACTCATTGTGAGTTTGTTAGGGGGTAATTAAAAAAAAATCTGAGAATTTTTTTTTTTATTCTATCTCACCTTCTCCAGAACTGTTTGTGAGTGCAGCTTTACTCAAGCAAATGGGGAGGGTCATGAATCCTGTAATCATAAAGGGGGGGTCCATCAATTTTTTCGTGCAGTGGGTAGGGGGCGGTCACTTATATTGACTGATGCACACGAAGAAAATGCCGGCCCATCCCGACCATAATAACTGAGCGCTCTCTTAGTAACTCAGGCATACTCTTGCAATAGGGAATTGCACCAAAGTCCGTCCCCAGGGGTAGGGGTGTCTTCGTCTCAGGACAAGGTTCTTCTTGCTATGGTTTATTTTATTTTAATACATTTGACTATGATATACATTGCCAATAAAGATGTATACCACCAACCTTTCTTAGCAGCTTTGGTGTCTTTGTCTTATGTTAGCACTGGTTTTGTAACGATTTCTTTTTCCGTATTTGTCCTTTGACAATCTTAAGCGAAGTTTTGTCACTGTGTTGAGTCTATAATCTGACAAGTTTGATTGCCTAATTCGCCAAAGCAAGCAAGGGTAGTAAGCCAAGGTAAGTTACTAATCTGTGGACTCTGTCACCAGATTATCACCGGATTAAATTTGACAAGTTCAACAACGAACGCACCAGCAAGGTGTTATACCTTGCTGGCGCGTTCGTTGTTGTCTTTGTCAAAGTTAATCCAATGGTAATCTGGTGACAGCGTCCACAGATTAGTAATTTACCCTTGCTTACTTTGGCGAATTAGGCACTCAAACTCTTCAGATAATAGTTGCGGTATGCTGACAAAATGTTTACGCAAGATTGTTAAAGGCGGAGCCTCCCTTTAAAAGGACGCCAAGATATGGCGGCGTTCATCGTGTAAGTGGACACCAAACAGGCAACACGCGGGCACACGCTCCAGAAAATGCCACTTTTTAGTTTTCCCCGGCCGCAAAAACACAGACAGACTGCCAAGCGGTCAGCGTGAAGTTGCTGCCGATCGAACTCTGCGGTTATATTCAAAGTCTAACGCGACTGGAAGACAATTTTTTAGGAAATTCAAGCGTTTGTGGTGGGGAATCAATGACCGTTGGCGATTTGAACCGACCGTCAATCAAAAGCTTGCATAAACTATGTTTGCAGGATTAGCAAAATGTGACAAAAGGTTGAGATCAGTTTGTGTAATTAATGATATAGAAATCAAACGTCATGCTGGCCATGTGTTTGACTGGGGGGAGAACTCCACTAATGCGAGAACCTGGGATTGAAAGTGCGGCTTTAAGGGTAGTGCAAGACCAAAACACCAAAGGTTGGCAGAATAAACCTTTATTAGCAATACAACAAAACACCTACCAAGCTCTGCATGGCAGGGCTGTGTGTTACCGGCGTTATACGGCCTGGTGGGAGGCCATATAACGCCGGTAACACACAGCCCTGCCATGCAGAGCTAAACACCTACCCAGCCCTGGGAACGGACACGCAGGCAACCCCTACGCTCTTGCTTGGAGTAATTAGACAATCAAACACACCGGATAATGATTAATAGACGCGATAATGTGATAAAAGTTCGCGTGAGATTGCGAAAGGACAAAATACGTGAAATTATACAATTATATAATTATAATAAGTGAAGGAGAAAAGGAAAGGTTTTTCAAACCAGTGCCGCATACCTGACCCTTTTCGTGAGTGTAGCGCAGCCAGCGGTAGAAAGGGGCATTGAACCAGACAAGATGCTGCCAACAACTGATTGTGGCGCATGCGTATTGCGTTTGTACAGCGTCAACAGCGTCTGCTCGCTGAAATTTGTTATTAGTCGCGCCAGCGGCTTACTGACTACGCATGCGCTTATTCATAATATACTATGCGAGTAACCGGAAGTGTACCCTTCTTTCTCATGATGGGCGCCGCCATGCTTTTTTTTGAGCACTCGTAAATAAACAAATACGAAACAAATTACCATGATATAACATGCCTTTTATAAAATATACCTCTTTTATTAGCCAGTAAATGTTATTATACACCTTGTCGCTGATACAAAGTATCGTTGATATAGATAAAACGGAGAAAACTGTCGTGCACATGAACGGGGGCATACGCAAAGAATGCTGGGATTGAATTATAGAAGAGCGCCCCCTGTGTCAATAATTAGATTCAAAAATTGCAAGTTTTTAGACGGAACGCTATAGTTTTCAGTTGCAAGTGGAAGGTGGGTAGTGCGGTTACCATTGCAATGATAATTATTGCATAATACGTCCCTTGTTTAACGCCATAGGCTGTTATCATTGTAAAAATTGCCAATTTTGTCCAAAATTTTTACACGCTACAGAAAATCTATACCTGCCCTGCTGCAGGGTTTGACGTCGTGTAACTTAGTACGTGAACTGCTTTCATCAGAGGGAAACTGGGCATAGTTGTCATATAAACGTTTATGAAGTAACAATTACAGTTTATCATGAATCAATACAAATAACATTGCCAATCTTAACCCCTGGCGCGACACCAAGGGCTGAGCCCTTATAATATTATCATGTCTTTCACTAAGTTGTTCGTCAATGCGGCGATATCCGAAGCCTACCAAAAGTTTAGGCCTACCTACCCCATAGAAGTTGTCGACAGAATCGTCAAGTATTTACAAGAAAAGGTAGGGTCTACTGTTTGTACGCGGCATGAACACCAGTTGTGTTCATGAACATTGTATAGCCCTGCGTACAGGTCTGTGTGTTCCCGGCCTTATACGGCCTCCACCTACCTAGAGGTTTTGCCTGGGTATTTGGGTCGGACGGCACAAATACCCAGGCAAAACCTCGAGCTACTGTACTGTAGCTATTGGGCGCATAGACGCATAGCGGAAACGAATAGACCATAGGTGACTGTGGGATAACCCCCACTCCTCCATACAAACAGCCAGGGAGTGGCAGGGCCACGGAACTGCAGCAACTTGTGTACTTGAACTTGAACTTTATAGTCGAAAAAGTTGACCTTATACATTTATGCAAACCAGGTGCCGCCAATTATTGAGCTGTTCGTGCAAAAAGGTGTTCGTGCGCAGTTCTTCAGCGGGCGGGTAAATTTAAAAACTAATCAGCGGGCGGGGAGGAAAAATCGATATTTACAGTGGGCGGGGAAGAAATTTCATTATTTTCAGTGGGCGGGGAGAAAATTTTTGACAGTTGGTACCTAAAAATACGTAGAGGGAGGGGAAAGCCGTGGTCGATAGAACTTGAGGGGGGGATAGAGCGCCTTAGGGACCGTACAGTTTTACGGCCGGGGGGGGGGGCGGTAAAATCCAGGGGGGGGGGGTAATCGTGATTTTGGAATCCGCGAAGGGGGGGGGTCATCGCTTTTTCACTGGTAGGAAAAGGGGGGTCACCACATTTTCAAAAACACAATACCTACAATAAAGTTCACTTTATGCCATGGCCATGATTGACCCTCTTTACCGGCGGGCCGCCATCGGCTGCCCACTACAATAAATATACTTTATATATTACCAATGACCCTCTTAATGGGCAGACGTCTTTGACGGCCCACTCCAATTGGGTTTACTTCGTGCAACGGCCATGATCGACCCTCTTTACCGGCATGCCACCTTCGGCGGCCCACTACAATAAATATACTTTATGTAATAGCCCATGACCCTCTTAATGGGCGGACGCCTTTGGTGGCCCACTCCAATTAGGTTGACTTTATGCAATGGCCATGATCAACCCTCTTTACCGGCGGGCCGCCTGTGGCCGCCCACTACAATAAATTGACTTTATGTAATAGCCCATGACCATCTTAAGGGCCGGACGCCTTTAGCGGCCCTGTCCAGTAAAGTTTACTTTATGCAATGGCCATGATCGACCCTCTTTACCGGCGGGCCACCTTTGGTGGCCCACTAGAATAAAGTTGACTTTACGTAATGGCCCATGACCCTCTTAACCGGAGGGCTGCCTTTGGTGAACCACTCCAATAAAGTTTACTTTGTACAATGTCCATGTATATAAGTTGTCTATGGAAATGAAGTTAAAAATTGCCTTACAGTTGTCCTAATTAACAGACGTTTGCATGGATGTGGCTGGGAAATTTGTGCACTGGCATCCCTGCTGCATGAATAAAGTGCGCCGCGTACCGGAGTTCAAATCCAAACTGTGCAGGTAAATTTGACATATGAGTTTTGCTTATTTTTCAGCGGGGGGGGGGGTCATCAATTTTTTTCTTCTGACAAAGGGGGGGTTATCTTTTTTTCACAAAAAATGCAGGGGGGTCTATATTTTTTTGAACACCGGCCACAAGATTTTGCCGGCCCCCAGGCCATAAAAACTGAACGGTCCCTTACTCAGAGGGGAACAATGTTCCAAGGTATACTGCTAGCTGCTCGCACGGTTTTGCGTTGATCTGAGTTGCCTAGTGGGCATCTAGTGGGCATTGGGGAACTTCAGTAGTGGGGAGAGGGCAGTGGGGAGCTTGCATTGTTGTTGGGAGTGGGGAGCGGGCAGACCATAGATACTGGAGGGCAGTGGGCATCAAAATTCAGTGGGAGGGCACATTTTCCGTTTATGCCAGTGGGAGGGCAGTTACGAACAGCTCTACTTTCCCCTCCAAATTTAAGGTCAAGGTCAAAAATAAGTAAAATCAGTATATCAGCCTTCAAAACATGTTTTGTGATAATTTTGCGAAATTGATGAAATTTACCAGTTGGCGGCACCTGGCAAACGCGTCTGTAGAACGTGCAATGCTCAACTGGCTTAGGCAAAGGCGCTCACAGGCACTTGACCCGTCGCTTCGCGATCGGCACTGATTCACAGTAAACAGAGCTTTTTCTCGCTGTTTACTGTGAATCAGTGCCGATCGAAAAGCGACGGGTCAAGTGCCTTTGAAGGCGCTGTAGTATAAATAACTCGTTACCATGTCTGCTACCGAAAAGTTATCGACAATTTCTTTCAGCTACCGAAAAAGTCTCTCCTAAATCACTCGGTGATAATCTCTTTCCATTTTCATTTGTCGGAAAAAGTGTCCTTTTGTCCCCCCCCCCCATGGTGCGTAATCAAGACAAAAGTCCAACTCCCATTTTTGATTCGTAGTCGCATTTTTCAATAAAACCACAAAATCTTTAGGATTTCATTTTAGCCATTTTCCCCATCAGCATAAATCGCCACTTACTCTAGCCATTGATGTGGGATGTGGCTCAGGCCAGAGCACCAGAAATCTATCACCACACTTTGAGAAAGTAATTGGTTGTGATGTCAGTGAAACTCAGATTAATAAGGCGACAGAGACAGAGAAGCTTGCTAATATTGAATACAGGTGAGGTACGCCTAAATTTTCTATCTTTTCGTCCATCTGCCCAATGTCCCACAGACTTTTGTTTTGTCATAGTCTTGCGAAACTGGCAGCTGATAAAAAAATACTTTTATCCTGATCAGCGTACTCTGTTCTTGAGCCAATACGTAATCCACAGACCCTTGAACTTCATTATTTGTTCAGACTAGTGTAATAGTTTGTTATGACAAAACATGGGTAGTACAAATGGTAGCTCAGAGTGTTCCAATGGTGAATTTTCTCATAGCTTGGTGTAGGGCTAGTTTTTCAAACTTTACGGGAAAGTTTGTCAAGTTTGAGGTGAAAACAGCTCAACAAGCAGCTGCTGTATCTCCAGTCTATCACCATTCTCAAGACATGTCATAAATCAGTTGCCGTATTTATATCAAACAAAACCTTTTTTCATTTGCATGCCTACTTTAAAATTACATCAGCTGTGACATATGATTTACTTTCCGTTATTTATGTCCTGTTTGTATATACAATTTTTTATTTGACTTCCAAAATCATGACAATTGCCAAAATGGCAACTTTCAGACCAGAATTTATTTCTCAAAAGTTACATTGCATTGAGCAGTGTGATGCTTCCAATTCTAATGCTCCATTGTTTCGACACACTTAAGGGCTGGTAGCTGTATTTTGTTATGATTTCTTCACTAGTTTTGTTTTTAATGTCAAATATAGTTTCTTGTTCTACTCCTCAAAGCATGTTTAAACAGGAACTTCCCCTATAAAAGCCGGATCATCGTAAATTTATGCAAATGTAAAAAAAGCCACGCTGCTTATCGGATGTGCCATGTTTGGTTCCAGAATCCCAGAATTTTGTCATGTTTTAGGCTTTCATTGTCATTGAATCTTGCATGTGATGTCTGTGAATATATAGCGACTAAACTTGAGTCGAAAATAAACAGAAAAATTGTTCCGGTTTTTGTCGGAGAGCGCATATGTGTCGCAAATTGTGTTTCCTGTGTCAAGTTAACCCCTATTTGCATATGTCACGAACGTACTTATCATAATTATTCAAATTTATCATACAGTCAAAGCGATGCTATGAGAATTAAAAAAACTCCCGCCCAGTGTATGCAAATGGCTGTGTCATGAGTAATCCCCCTATTGTGCACCCACGGTCCTGTAACTTCCCCTTTAAACCCTGATTATTTAGCTTGTCAGCATGTGTTATTATTGTTTACATTCGAATTCTAGTCGAGAGGAGAAGTCACTTGTCAACAAATACAATGTGGTCTACACATGTACCAGCTGACTTGATAGGCTGAATACTGGATACCTCAACATGTTTTGGGGAGTAAGCAAGAAACTGTAGTTGACATAAAAAAAACAAAAATAGTGAAAAACAATCATCAAAAGTTACGGCTACTGGCCCTTCAAAGGAGAAGAATTAAAGGTCGTTGTTCTCATAAACCAAAAGAATGAAAATATTATCAAATGTCGCCTCGATTTGCAGGATTGGTAATGACGAGACACTCCCAGCTGAAGACAGATCAGTTGACCTGGTAACTGCTGCCCAAGCTGCTCACTGGTTCAATCTCAAAACATTTTACTCTGAGGTTGACAGGATACTCAAGCCAGGAGGCTGTTTAGCCCTCTATGGATATGGAAATGCAGATTTTCATCAAAATTCCAATGCAGCAGAACTTCAGAAAGTTTGTAACGAGGTACTTCTTGTCTCACAGTGCTGTGAAGTCACACATACCTCTTGATTAATGAATTGATATTTGATAACTTGTTCAAGTATGCAGAATCAGAGTGTACTCTAACAAAAGTACATTCCGAAAAAGATTAATAATTAATGTAAAGTTACAGGCTCAAATTGTAGACTACATGTCATGAATTCTGCCGAGCTCTACACTTCACAATCAGTTGGCAACATAAACTATCATAATTGGCTCTATCTCCCTTTCTGATTTTTTTCCACATTTCTCATCCAGTTTTACTCTCTCAAAGGATACTGGGAAGGCAGACGGAAGTATGTTGACGATCTGTACGCTGATATCCATTTGCCATACAGTGATGCTATAAGGTTAGGATAGCTAGCGCCACACATGAAACAGATATACTCAGAAACACATAACACACATACAAGTATATTTATGAATAAATACATATGAATGATGTGCATATGTGACTGTTATATATATATATATATATATATATATATATATATATATATATATATATATATATATATATAAATATATATATATATATATATATATATACATAAAATATATATATATATATATATATATATATATATATATATATATATATATATATATATATATATTTTTTTTTTTTTTAGGGCATGGTCGTGATGACATCTTACCTCATGAATAATGAATATGAATCTTGACAGAATTCATAGCAGTTTGTGGTATTTTGCGCACATCCAATTACGTGCACACACCGAAGTAAATGCCACAGTTAGGCCAATCTAGGGTTCAAGCTGCAAATGCCCCTTGAGTGCTGCAGTATCTACATGTACACAGAGACCATTTCTACGGAATGCTAATAATATTCTCAGACCAACAAACTTTGTTCCTTCTCTCAATTTCCAGAGATCACTCAATGGCCATTGAAATGGAGTATACAGTATCTGGCTTTGTTGGCTTCCTCAGTTCATGGTCAGCATTTCATGAATACAAGAGACTTCACCCAGAAGAAGACACCCTGCAAACAGTACTTGAAAAGTAAGAAAAAAGATGAAAACAATGTCTTTTTCACAACTTTTTTCTGTCCGCATTCACCACTTTTTTGTTGTTGTCCATTCCCATACAGTTTGCAATTCTTTCCATGTTTCATTTAAATATTTGTCGTTCTTTGGCACAGTCCTATACTTGCCTCATTTACATCTCAGGCCGGGGTGTGATGGGAACGGAGTATTTGGACTTTAAAATAGAATGTGCCTTGGGGACAGATATTCAGTCTCTCAAATTTTTACAATATTCTTTTGGTCTTCACTTGTGGGGGCTCAATTTGAAGTTTGTGGATTAAACGAAGGTTCCACCACCATACTTTGTTACAATAAGTAATTTTATTTTACTCCATAGAGATAACACATAATCACTGCAGTTTTGAATTTCAAATGTTGGTAAATATTGGGTATTTTGTTTCTCTAGTACCAAAATTTGCATGGTGAACCCTACTTTTGATCCTTGATTTTTAAAGAGAATGGTTGAAAGTTTTCTTGACGAAGATTTGAGCAAAAGTTTAAATCTCTCATTTTCGAGGTGCAAGCTACCTTAAATATGTGCTTACTATGGCTTTTGTGGACACAGTTTGAAACTTGTACAGAAAGATTTACTCTGCTTCGTCTCGTTACTGTGAAAAACTAAAAAAAATATTGTTCAAAACTGAGTTAACATGGAGAATTGTGGCCATTTGGATTCATAAATATAAGTATCAAATAGTTTGATTTGATATTCTCATACCCAAAATTTCAATTAAGCTGACCTCTATATGTTTAGTAATTATAAACTTTAATGAAGTTTATTTAGAAAGGAAGTAATATTACATTTTAAAATTTTTGTTTTTGAGGTTCCTCTTATCTTCAGCATTAATAAAATTGCTTCAGCACCCTTTTTGCACCATTTCAAGTGAAACATACAAGCTTTAATCTCAATTTTCAATGCTCTTTTTCCATTCCAGATTTACAAGAGCCTTTGGCAAAGATGCCAAGTCAGCTGACCTCACAACAATGAATGTCTCCTATCCAATCTTCCTCCTCCTCGGTAGAAAGCCCAATAATTAGCAGCTATGATAAGTAACTCATACCATATTGAATGATGATGTAATCTTTGGTAATAATCATGTGACTGCAAGCAGTATGGTGATATTCAGCATCTCTATCAAACTCAGGATACATCCCACTCTCACAGTATTGTTGACTTAAGAGTTTATACTAAATATGAAATTTGTGTTAATTTCACTAACTAAATAAATTATGCATTATTTACAAAGAAGTTCTTGGTTTCACCAATCCTTTAATAGAAAGAAATGAACTTTTACTGTTTATGCATATATGTCGAAATTTAAGCAGCCGGCGTAAATCTCATAAGAATATTAGAAGTATTTTATAAGCAAATTAGTAAAGAGATAGAATCTTATAAGATTCTTATTAAAACTAAATTTCTTACATAATTCTAATAGGCAAATAAGTTGGAGGAAAAACGAGGAAGAAATTTTCATAAATGAGTGAGAAATTTTAATTTTACTACTCAAAATTGGTTTCACTACAAAATATAGTTACAATAACTTATAAAATTCTTAATCTTAACTTACTTGCTTATGAAATACCTATAGTAATCTTATACGATTCTTGTACATATAGGTCATCTCAGCTCCAACACTAAAAGTCATCTATCCTGTTAAGGTGAACGTTACGTTTTAATTTTATGGCATGCATGGACCTTAAACACATGACCTTCAGAATGTTCAAGACTAAATAAACTCAGGTAATGGGTTGGAGAGAATGACCTACATAACACCTGTTACCAATGAAAGGCTTGCCAAGTGCCATCTCAAAGAGTTCTTACCCTGTATCTCTGTTGGTTAGATGTTTAGCTTACCTCATACATCACGGTGAAAACATAAAATCTGAAATCATCTGTTCGAAATGAAATCTTGACATAAATGCCTTGCAATCTGAAACATTGAAGAGAATAACATCTCTAAAAACATTTGATTTCATCTTCCTACAATTGCTTGCATGCACAGCATCCAGATGAAATGACAGATCGTGAGAGCTTAACACTGCAGTTCACTTTATTCAGATCTTACATAACATGTTTCTTGAAATAAAAAGGTGTTCAAATTTTAAGACTTCAATACTGGTAACAATGTTCCTCTGATTGTCAATGTTGCATTATTTGAACTTGTCCTTGGCTACTTGAACGCTGTTTTGACGTGACTGTACGACATCTTTCTGGTCCTTCCCACCTTTGAATGTCACGAGGGATGACTTCACATTTTTGTGGAGGACGTGGGACATGTGATCTCAATGCAGCGTCCTGTGGTCCAGGGTCTCTAAGGATTCTCGTTGGACTATGGATGCAATGTTGAGCCAGAAGAACGTTATTAGGTACCTACCATATATGTAATTAACACAATGAGACAAGAGAACATTATCCACACAATAATCCACACATTTCATGTTTGAAACACAACTGTGTTCATCAACCTTACCTGTTTGTGCTTTCATTGAAAGTTTGCATGTACAATTCTCAGTTTCAGGTATTTCTCCAAAACACAAAATTGTGTAACTGCATACATGTCTGATAACACCCTGGGATTTACTTTATGGCTACATTTGATTTCAGATCAAGATTTATTTATTTATTTATTTATTTATTTATTTATTTATTTATTTATTTGTTGTAACCCTTGTAAAGCAGGGGCTCACTAAAAACAATGGAAGCAACAAATTACACAGGGCACTGGAAATGCGAATAAAAAGTTACAGTAGAGCTGGCTGAAAAAATCCTACAAAGAAAACAAGCCATTATAATCAACCAAACCATATTGTACGTGGCTAAGCTGAAAAGAAAATGTCAGTTAGATTAAAAATTTCTTCCTACTATCTACTATATCTGTTAAGAAACGTCACTCTGAAAAAGTTGTCGATTTCTTAGTGAAGATATTATTATTAAAGATAAAGAATTATATGAAGGGATATCAAGTCAACGCCACAAGTTAATGACCATGATTTTAATGTTCTTGTAATCTAATTTGATCATATTGACATGTTAATATGGCAATTTAGAAATTCAAATTTTTTTTCAACTTACAGAATATCTTTGGCCTCCCAATGATTTCCTTTCTCTGTCATCATGGCTGACGTGTTAGTTACACTCTCTGAGTACTATAATTTAACTTTCTGGTAAAGAGACTGAAGAGAATTGCAAGCATGTTGCATAATTCTTTTTTGCTCTTTTAATTTCAGTTTTATTAAAATACTTGGAGACGATGGAAAATCCCCTGATGAGACCCCTCTACACATATCATTTCCAGTCTTCCTTCTGTTAGGACGAAAACCTGGAAATTTATGTAGATGACAAGGCATAGAGAAACACTGTGCCTCAGCACACCCAGTATGGTGTCTACCTTACAGTGACACTGAGAAAATCAGGACATAGGGGACCATGTTACTGTAGCTTAATCTTGAACATGACCCTTTTCAATTTCAAACTTAAAAGAGACTGTCTCTAATGTTTCGTTTGTTTGGGTCTTTCCTGTTTTGTCGTAGACGTGAATTTACTTATGTGTGTGTTTTGCTTAAAATTCAAATCGAAAATGAGATGACTAGTTGTCAAAAAACCGATACAAATGTTTTTAAATGCCCTATAGATATGTATGTGGATAAAGAGAATGATAAATTAAAGCATTATCGATTCCAAACACCTTGTTTCATAAATCATCAACGCATATTAAACTATAAGAAAATATTATATTGTAAAGTGTTCATGCCGTCGTCATATTTTCATTTCTGCTTCATCGCAAAACATTACTCCTCATGTAGAAATGCTTCCATTGAGCTGTTGCCGCAAATCATTATGGGCGAGTGTGGTTCACAACAATGGGGAAGCATAATGCTAGCAATGGTCTTTTTCCTCTTTTCTTGGAACACAAAAAAGCAAGAATATGATGCGTAACTTCTCATTTTCTTTGAAGTGTTAAGAACTCTACTGTATGCCGTGCCCTTTCGATTAGCTGTGATATCGCAGCGGTGCTGTGGCGCCTATCGACCACGTTCATGTCTTGTTCAATGATCGTGTTCAATGTATACGGGAACGAAGATAAAAAACAAGAGAAGCTAATTGATTAGCCTGTGGTGGCAGTATGAGTTCGTCGAAGGTCAGGCTGTGCTCAATGCTCAAGGTCAAATTTGTGATAATATGTCCTACACAAAGTTGTTCGCCAATACGGTGTTATCCGAAGCCTACCACAAGTTTAGACCTACCTACCCCGTAGAAGTCGTTGACAGAATCATTAAGTATTTACAAGAGAAGGTAGGATCTTCGTTTCAGAATTAATGTGTAAACTAAACTGCTCTGTCACAGTGTGTGCCAATATTGACGTAGCTTTGCTGAGTTTGCCATGCGATCCAAATACTCAGGCAAAACCTCGAGCGAGCTACAGCACTGCAGCTATGCTCGTGTTGCTCAGCCAGCTGCAGTACAGTAGGTCGTAGCCCTGCGTACAGGTCTGTTTGTTCCCGGCGTTATACGGCCGTATAACGCCGGTAACACACAGCCCTGCCATGCAGAGCTAGCGAACCGCCAGCCGTCACGGTTTGCGGTTCGCCTACATTGAGTGCACAGACCTGTACGCAGCGGCAGGGCTAAGAAGGTCACAGCATCGTACGCAGGGCTAGGCATTGAGGGTCTTGTTTTGTCGTCCAGCCATTTAGGTACAGCATGGATGTATCCATGGGTAAAGCATGATCCCAGCCAAAACCCCTCCCAGACCATAATGGGCGAGAGCAAACTTTGCACGACATATAGTAATTCATGAGGCTAAGCTGAGAACATTTTTTTGGAGTGCCGGGAGGGGGTACATTAAATGCTATTATTTGCTCACGTGTTCACACACGTGAGCATATGTCGCAGCGATGTCTGTCTGTCTGTCTGTCTGTCTGTCTGTTGGTCCGATATCTCAAAAAGGCTAATCAGTCAAATCTGGTACATAGATTGAGTTTGCAAATGGCAAAAGCTGCCACAAAATTCACTTGTTTGCTCACGTGTTCACACACGTGAGCATATGTCGCAGCGATGTCTGTCTGCTGTGTGTGTGTGTCTGTCTGTCTGTCTGTCTGTCTGTCTGTTGGTCCAATATCTCAAAAACGGCTTATCAGATCAGAATCAAATCTGGTACATAGATTCAGTTAGCAAATGGCAAGAACTGATTAGTTTTGGTGGGTTTGGCTTGCATACTTTTTGCTCATTTGCATAATTAATGATTTTAGAAAAAAAAACGAATATACATTAAAACAACTGCACAAAATTTGATGAGATTTGCTACAAATGTTGATCACACCAAGATATATGAGCAGTTGGAATCATTAAGGGATGACATGAAAGATACTAGCTAATTGCATATTTAATGAACTTTCCTAATAAGGGATATATCTGATTTGACACGATCAAAATTGACCAAACGTGCTACATGCATGAAGATACTATGATACAATATTATTGAAAGTCATTTAGCATTTTCTCTTCAGCCGATTCCTAATTTGCATATTTAATGAACTTTCCTAATTAGGGATATATATCTGAATTTACTTGACCAAAGTGACAAAACTCGCTACATGTTTGGAGATATTACGATACAACATAATTGAAAATCATCAAGCATTTTTACTTCAGCAAATTCCTAATTACATATTGAATGAACTCTGCTAATTAGGGATATATATCTGAAATGACTGGACCAAAATTGATGAAAATTGCGATATACATTAAAGGTACTATGATACAACATTATTGAAAGTCATTTAGCAGTTTTACTTCAGCCAATTCTGAATTTGCATATTAATGACTTCCCTAATTAAGGATATATATCACAATTAACTTGATTGCAGTGGTTGAAACTTGCTTTTTACATCAAAGATACTGTGATATAAAATTATTGAAAGTCAAAAGACATTTTTACTTCGGCCAATTCCTAATTTGCATATTAAATGAATTTTCATAATTAGGGGATATCTGAATTGACCTGATCAAAATTGATGAAACTTGCTATGTACATTAAAGACACTATAATACAATGTTATTGAAAGTCATTAAGCATTTTCTCTTCAGCCAATTCCTAATTTGCATATTTAATGAACTTTCCTAATTAGGGATATATATCTGAATTTACTTGACCAAAGTTGACAAAACTTGCTACATGTATTGGAGATACTATGATACAGCATTATTAAAATCATTAAGCAATTTTACTTCGGCCAATCCTAATTTGCATTTTCAATATCTTTTCTAATAGGGATATATACTGGGATTCACTTGATCAAAGTTGGCAAAACATGCTGTGTACATTGATGATTATACCAGGTTAAAACAATATTGAAAGTCATTTCACATTTTCATGTCAGCTAATTTATAATTTGCATATCTAATGAGCTGTCAAAGTTTGGTATATATGGCTTGAAGGACTTGGCTAAAGGTAATTAGTTCCAGAGACCAGCTCTGGAACTGTTAGTTTTTGCTCACTTTCCTTCTTTCTTTCTTTCTTTCTTTCTTTCTTCTATCTTTCTTTCTTTCTTTCTTTCTTTCTCTATTTCCGGTTTAACTACCGTAGAACATGCTATACACAAATTTTACCGTAATTACCCAGAATGCAATGCGACACGCTTATGACGTCATCGCTCAGCTCGGACGGGTTTTACGGGCATTCTTGTTTGTTTATTTATTTTTATTTGGCATGCTCAACTATCATATTGCATTCAGTTATTAATAATTCTAGCTTTCTTTCGCTTTGTTTTTTGTTGCTTTTTGATGTTATTTTTCTCTAAATACTCGCCGTACGTGGCGCTATACTGTTTCGCCCGAATACCCGAATCACTAATTCCAAATGAAGGCCGTGTTTGCAATGAATTGTGGGAAATAAAGCTTTGGTCAAGGGGTCATTCGTGCCAAAGTGCCGGCGGCGTCCCTAGTTACCCCATATAGTGGCGCCATTGTTTTGCGGCAAATTCAAAGTTGCAGTGAATCACGGTAAGCTATTTTTCGTTATTTAAACACAAAACACGAAAATTTACCAACATTGTCGAAACATCAACAACGTACAAACATCTCTGTATCAGTATTTTTTTTGTTTAACCCTATCGAAAAATGAAATTCTCACTGATTGCGCTCCGCTGTGTGCGTAAGTCAGTTTGCACTGTCGTCTGCTTCAAGTTCAACCGCCATCATATTACATGTATAAGACTACGGTTGCTGACAGTTCAGAGGACCTAGATTTCATATCAGAAAGAAAGGAGCCATATCGAACTTAATATAACATATAAACATAATCCTAGATTTACAATAAGTCGATTGAGTGTTTCTTGGTTTAGTCATGAACATTCATTCGAGTCCTGTACTGTTTACATATAGGCCTAAGTTTAGTAAGCTTATACTGTAGGCTATACATACTTGCGGTCGCGATCCCTCATTAATTTGATAAGTAGACATGCCAAAAGATGGAATAAATCTCTGAACGCATCATTCAATATATTTTTTCAGATGTCACACAGAAACTGTGCCGTTTATGGGTGTGCCAACAGTGTCTATCACCTCAATAAATGGAAGGACGGCGTTTGTGAAATACACGGCTGTAACCGTGGCACTCGCTCCTGCTCGTGTACACCACCATTCACCCTGTTTCCTTTCCCTACTGTATCTCGGGATCCAGATGCTAGAGCACGCTGGGTTAGAGTGATAAACAGGCAGGGCTCTCGTGGAAGTGTTTGGCAACCAAACTATAATTCAAGGGTGTGTTCCAAACACTTGGTTGGCGGAGAACCGACCACTCTTCATCCCGACCCTACTCTGGATTTAGGCTATGATTTGCCGGTAGTTCCAACACGACGGGCCCGCCGAACAGAACGCCATATGTGCCAGAGAAAAAGCGGAAAATGAAAACGATACATGCAGAAGAAGTAACCAACGTCATTCAAGCTAACAACGTCGATGGAGACCGTCAGGACGAAAATGACAGTGCCAGTGCCGAACTACCCGACGCAAAGCACAATGCAAACTTACCTTTAAATCATGATGAGAACTCTCAGTGTGACGATGACAATTATGATCCAATGCGTTATCATAACTATGACAATACTTGCACTCAATGCCGGATCAAATCCAAAAAAATATCAAATCTCAAAATCTTAATTTCAAAACTAAAGAAACGGATTATTCAATATGAGGGTAAGCTAGTCGAAAAGGAAATTAAGTCACGCAAATTTGGTTACGACCAAATTGATACCGATAGTAAATGTAAATTTTATACGGGTATCGAAAATATAGCAACATTTCAAGCTTTATATCGTGAAATTGAGAGCCGGGTCCCAAAACTAAATTACTGGAAAGGGCCTGTAAAATTATCCTCCAAGGTGCCACGCCGTTTTTCAAAGTCACCGAAGAAGTTTGGCCCATCAAGGAAGTTAACAGGGAAGGATGAATTTTTACTCTTCCTTATGAAAATCAGGCTAGGTCTCCTGCATAGGGATCTAGGTTATCGGTTTGGTATTTCCCCTAACACAGTCAGTAAGATTTTTTTAACTTGGCTTAGATTCTTATCCAGAGAGTGGGGTTGTATGTTATTTAATCCCCCTAGATATGTAGTGTGGCAGCATCTCCCCAAGAAATTTTCAAATGTCCAATTTAAAAATTGCCGTCACATAATTGACTGTACAGAGATTTTTATTGAAACCCCTCGAGATTTGCGTATCCAAGCTGCTACCTGGTCTGACTACAAGCACCATCATACTATTAAATACTTGCTCAGTATTATCCCAACAGGGGCTTTCAATTTGTATCCTGTGGTTGGGGTGGCCGTACGTCAGACTGCCATGTCGTTAAACACTCCGGCTTCCGCGACATCATCGAAGCACAAGACATGGTAATGACAGATAGGGGATTTCAAATAGCCGACGAACTTGTCATCCGCCATGCTCATCTGTACATATCACCAGGCCGTAGAGGAACGGAGCAAATGTCCGAGGCCGATGTTCAAAAAACAAAGAAAATCGCAAATCGGAGAATATATATTGAAATGGCCATTGGGAGATTGAAAAAGTTTCGCATCTTAAAACATGAATTACCTGTTACATTGGTCCATCATTTAGATGATACTATAACATGCTGCGCCGCCCTGTGTAATATTTACCCCTTTGTGTAAATAATCATTTTGTAGATATTGCAATTAAACCAGTTTTGACATGATATTTATAATTGTACTTGCAGATAATTCCATATAGAGAAAAAAAAAATAAAAATATATATATATATATATGTATATATATATATATATATATATATATATATATATATATTGTATATATATATTGTCTATATATATTGTCTATATATATATATATATATATATATATATATATATATATATATATATATATTGTCTGTCTGTCTGTCTGTCTGTTTATACACGCACACGCATAAGTTCTTCAATAGGTCAAAACACATTCAATTTAAACAATCGAACTTCCCACCGTCTTTTATTTTACTGACTTACGAGCCAAAATATATTCTGGAGAAACTAAGAACAGTATCCCTTTTTCTGAAATCATTACAGAATATCAATTTATCTGAACAGCTTATGTAAATTATAAATTACACGACTGGCATTGCCATGTTTTACCTATTTTGCGAAGATGTTGCTGGGAACAGATTGAGGAACACTTTAAATACACCAACACATACAACTATGACATTGAATGCTACGTTGAGTAAACATATCAATATCTTCTTCTTCGAGGCAAACTTCCGAAGACATTAGACATACAATCATCTAGTCTTCAAGGGCAGATCTCTTGTTTGGCCGCGATGACGTTGAAACGAGAGTGGCGCGTACATTAGAAGGGCCCGTTGAACTTTACTCTGCAGCTCAATGTCATTTGCACATGATTGAAGAGCGCAATTAATTCGACATGTGATAACTTTTACAGCTAGATATTTAAAGAAAAAGTAATCAAGTCTTTCGACCATATTAAACCAGCAGCTTCGATCAAAACATATCCTCTCAAGATGATAACCATGTGACGTGAACACGAAACTATCACACCATTTGTGACCAGTGACCCCCGTTTGTCCTTGGACCTGAGCATAATAGGCATGATTGTGCTTCAGCGTAGTTTTGCCATCCACCATTACAAGATAGACTGGTTTGCCAACCTTGGGAGTTGTATGGGCAATACTTCAAGGACACTTTATTTCCACATGTCCCTGGCCACAGCATTTACAAGAAACCATCAAATCTGGGGTGCCCCCTACGTATGGTCGATTCTTATCGATAAATATCCCATATTCTCTGGTCGTAACCTCATTATTCTCCTTACTCATGATTCCGATGTACTTTTGTTTTGCAATTGGTTCCATGTTGCGACCATGTTTCAGTGCAGGTAAGTCTGGATTAATCGGTTTATATCCCATTAGCTTAACTACCAAATTTTGTGTTTCTTTCGATCGGATTAATTTCTCATTTACTAAAGTATTAACTTTTGTGAAAACGGAATAGAAATTAGAGGCAGTAATCCTACCTACCAACTCTTACTTCGTGACACATAGCACTCCTATTTTGTAATCTTGTGTTTTATTTCAATAAATTAAGATCTTCATCAGAATACTTTGGAAATGAATAAAGAAATATGGCACGTAAATTAGTTTCTACACTTGTTCTTTGTTGACAGTAACTGCAGCCAGATCTGCAAAGTTGATAATCTCTGTACAATGATAATCTGCGTCGAGTGTATCAATTTGGTCCCCGACACCAGACAAGTCACTCTAGGCATTATTAGTGCTTTGAACATTGTTCACAGATACTTTTTCAAACATAGTCAATAAACATGCATTGGAAACAGTCTGACGAAGTCGATTGTGGAGATCGTTTTTCATCATTTGCAGGTTGGTACCTCTCAGGAAGTGGAAAAAATAAGCACTTTCTTGTGTCGACGAGGGTTCTCTTTACAGTTCCTGAAACAGAACAAAAATGTAGACGAGATATTTCAAAATAAATCGTATATGATAGACATATAAGCTAACTAAAATATGAAAAATGTCAATTTATAAAACTGTCTGGTCAAGTGATAAATGATAAAATATATTAATAGAAAGCAACTTCGAACTCACATAAAATACATTATTTTCATAACCTGTCAAAAGCGCAACAAATCTATTCTCTACAAATATATTCTCTATTTACCGACATTTCTCTCTGTGACATTTCACAAGATTGTGTGCGTTATAAGTCCGAACAAAAAAACTGTGCTGTTCCGATAACCCGATCTACCCTATTTTTTACCTGCCGACCCCAAACTTTTAAAACTACGTAAACATGGAAGTAAAAAAAAAATGAAATACCCGTAAAATCACGCGTTCGTTATTTGGCATTTGATTATTGCTTGAACGAGCATGTCTTTTGTTTTTTCCTTCTATGGGTGTGATACATTTTTCTGGAAATGTTGTAGCCAGCGTTTGACCGCCTGAACCCTGAAATGCATATTTAAAACAAATATTTTGGAAAAAACTCCTGCCGACCTATCTCCCTATTTTTGGAAACCATGTTATCGGAACCTCACAATTTTTTTTGGCATAATACATTACATAACATGAGTGGGTGATACAGTGCACCTGGTGGCAATAATAATGTGTTATCGGTAGGCAGCCTACATTTGTCAGAAATAGCAGAGAGAGAGAGAGAGAGAGAGAGAGAGAGAGAGAGATACCACCAGAACTACTATGTAATAATTAATATGACAACTGAAGCAACAACGATCACGTGATTATTTTTACTAACCTTTAGCATTATATTTGGCTTGTTTGAAGTTCATTTCCTGTACTCTCATAGGATTTATGTCTGTTTTCTTTTTAGGTACGTTCCATCTGCAGTTTACTTCGGTGCATGTTAGGTTTGTCATTCCAGTCCTATTGGCGGCTTCTACTCTGAAGAGCAAAGCGGTCACGTGGCTACAAGTCTCACCAAGACTTAAATTTAGAGAGAGAAAAAATGAAAAATTACATTCAATAGCCATCTATTTTACTTTTTATTTGATATTTCGTTGCATGAGCCCACATAGCTGCTAAAGATACACTCTGGAGGATGTTAATGTGTTCAAACCACAGACAACTGAGGAGAAAACGCTTTTCTCTTTGTCTGTGTTCAAACTGATGCTTACTCGTTGGTTTATAAATATTCTATCCATTAAATATATATATATATATATATATATATATATATATATATATATATATATATATATATATACATTATATATATGTATCCTTTAATCATTTTGATTAAGAAAAACAGTTCGTATTCCCATAAGCAGTGATCAGTATGATTTCAGTGATTTGCAAACTTACCCAGCGGTACAGGTGCAATATGCAGAATGGATCGACCCGTCCATCTTTACACAAATCCAACAGTCATGTGGAGGACAGCCAATTCGTTGAGATGGTGTGCACTTTCCACGCAAAAACACATACTCCTTATCAGCAGAAGTGTCAAGGATGAAAATTTCTTTCATCCAGTCCGCGTGAAAGTACCGAAAAGCTTTGCCCTCTTTATATTCATTTAACATTCGTTTTGTTAGGTCAATGTTTCTGCCAGGGTGATCGATCATGACAAATTGACATATGTCATTGAAATAGACAGGGGGCCACTTTTTCATGCCACCCTCTGATTCTCCTAGCCAGCCACTTTCCATGGTAAGAGGATCGGCTAGTTGACCTGTCGGTGTAGAAAGCAGAGTGAAGTACTCTTTCTGCTTTTCTTTGAGAAGTTCTAGCTGGCTCTTCAGGACTGGCAATTCCATCTCCCAGGCCGCATACGCTCTTGCAACGAGCATTGCCTTAGTTCCATCTTTTTCAGTCCTCTCTTGCCAATGTACTGCTGAAGTGCGCTTACAGTCCAAGTTTCAAAATCTTCTGGTGTCATAGTTGTTTGACACTGTGGCAATCGATCTTCCATGTTTGTAATCATATCTAGAAATAAAAGAGAGACATTTACCTATAATGGCGCACCTATACGTATACAGGACACAATACCCGTGCTGGAAAGAGTTGGGTCCAAAACCCTCTAACATTCAGAGATTTATTCGATCTCTAAATATGTCTACTTTATCGTATTGCTGAGGGATCGCGACTGCTGTAGCGCCGTTCGAGGGTAACCGTACGTAAACAGGACCCGGAATGTTCATGACTAAACCAAGAAACAGTCAATCGACTCATTGTAAATCTAGGATTATGTATATATATTATATTAAGTTCGATATGGCTCCTTTCTTTTGATATGAAATTTAAGGTCCTCTGAACTGTCAGCAACCGCAGTCTTATGGCGGTTGAACTTGAAGCAGACGACAGTGCAAACCGCACACAGCGGAGCGCAATCAGTGAGAATTTCTTTTTTCGCTAGGGTTAAACAAAAAAAATACTGATACAGAGATGTTTGTACGTTGTTGATGTTTCGACAATGTTGGTAAATTTTCGTGTTTTGTATTTAAATAACGAAAAATAGCTTACCGTGATTCACTGCAACTTTGAATTTGCCGCAAAACAATGGCGCAATATGGGGTAACTAGGGACGCCGCCGGCACTTTGGCACGAATGACCCGTGACCTAAGCTTTTATTTCCCATAATTCATTGTAATCATGGCTTCGCTTTGAAAGTAGTGATTCGGGTATGCTCATGGTTGAATGGCACATTAACAATGGCGGCGTATCGATCGCTTCGCTCGCACATAGAGAGAAAAGTAGCCTTCCCCTAAGTTTACAAGCGCGGCTGGGCACATCGTGTACCTAGGCGAGGTGGGTGTGTTCGAAAACGAAGGTCAATGCAAAATTTGGATTCAAAATCGGCTGTTTTGGCGGAGAAACTGCCCGCCGTATTTCTGAGGAGCCACCAGCGGTTTTTCCTATATCAGTCTGCGGGGCTGTGGTGGGAGGCCGTTTAACGCCGGTAACACACAGCCCTGCCATGCAGAGCTAGGCATTCATAGTGAACGTACTGTCTGTCATGCACCGGCATGCGTTGGCTGCACGTAAAAGCAACTCAACTTTCCAAGATCAAACGGTCAGTATCTTGTGAAAACAGCGACATAGCAATGAAAATTGTTTTAGTCTGTGCTTTTAATCAAATGAAAATGCATGTGGCTCAATTCCAACGGCCTAGGTCCGATGTTTCCTCTCGTCTGATCATCGTCGTAAATCACATGCCTCTTTACGGCAACAACTCAGCGCTACCCGTCAAGCGATTGATTTTTGCGTAGGTCAGCGGAGCGAAAATTATTGCTCTGGCTCGCGAGAATGTCGTCTGATAAACATTTCCGTGCGTTGTCGCCCCCGTATGTATCTGTTGCGTTTTTACCGTAGGCTACATGTAGGCATTTGTGATCTGTGTACTGTAATTCCCCGGACTGCCTTGCTTTTAGTTGTATTATGGTGTTTACTGCTATCAGCCCTGAATATTAAAATCCAAAGCACTCTTTCATTCTGCACCTATCTTTGTCACACATTCTCTTGTTTCTTCCGCTGCTCTGGTCTCTGGAACTTCGCTTTTGCTTGCAAATGCTTTCTAGTTACACTTGCTATATAAAGTGGTGATACAGTGACAGCAGTCAAAGAAGGTATTTTTATTCTAGTTTTATCTAAGCCATGATATAATTTATATCAGTTGGATGAGGAAAGGACTGGTGTAGGCTTTGGCTTTTGACTGGGTTGTCGAATGGGGAAAACAAAATCGTGGGAGAGACATTATTATGGGCAAGCGGCAATGGGGAAGTCAGTATAACAGTTCGATGGGAAGGACATTCTCAGATAGTAAGGGAAGAGTGCAAATGTGATAAACTGATACCACTCACCACCCTAACAAATTGAAGTTTACTTCATTAGAATAGCTTTTATTCAGATCTAAGACGATGTAAATGGCTGCATAGTCTTGTAATTCTCTGGTTAGCTGCCTCTGTAAATTTATGATGCTGTGTTGTTTATGAATGCCATCTTAAATTTGAACATTTTTCATTGAGTATTCAGCCTTAAATCGATAAATCTTTAGGATATTCATTTTTTTGTCATTTTTTTTCATCAGCATCTATCGCCACTTACTCTGGCCATTGATGTAGGATGTGGCTCAGGCCAGAGCACCAGAAATCTATCGCCACACTTTGAGAAAGTAATTGGTTGTGATGTCAGTGAAACTCAGATTAAAAAGGCGGCAGAGACAGAGAAGCTTTCCAATATTGAATACAGGTGAGATACGCCTAAATTTTCTATCTTTAAATCCTTTTGCCCAATGTCCCACAGAATTTTGTTTTGTCATAGTCTTGCAAAACTGGCAGCTGAAAATAAAAAAAAAAACCGCTTTTATCCTGATCAACATACTCTGTTTCTGAGCCTATACTTAATCCACAGACCCTTGTACTTCATTATTTGTTTATTTGTTTAGACTAGTGCAATAGTTTGTTATGACAAAACGTGGGTTTTACAAATGGTAGCTCAGAGTGTTCCTATGGTGAACTTTCTCATCGCTTGGTGTAGGGCTAGTTTTTAAACTTTACGGGAAAGTTTTGTCAAGTTTGAGGTGAAAACAGCTCAACAAGCAGCTGCTGTATCTCCAGTCTACCACCACTCGCAAGACATGACATAAATCAGTTGCTGTATTTATATCAAACAAAAGCTTTTTCATTTGCATCAGCAGCCTATTTTAAAATTACATCAGGTCTGACATATGATTTACTTTGAATTTCCGTTATTTATGTCCTGTTTGTATCTACAATTTCTTATTTAACTTCCAAAATCATGACAATTGCTAAAATAGCAACTTTTTAAAAATAGCCTTATGTGTATGTCCTCATATTAGGGACGATTCAGAATTTACTTCCAGGGGGGGGGGTGGAGGATTTTCAGGGGGGCCACCCATTTTTCCCAAGAAAATTTAGGGGGGGCCAGACAAAAATACCACAATCTTTTAGGGGGGGCCAAGGAAAAAAATCATCAATTCAATATTTGCCCAGAATTTCTGATCTCTACAAAAGAGAACCATAGATGCTACCTGGGTGACAGATAAACTCAACGTGTTTAGTTAAACTCCTTTAGCTGCCAAATTCGGTAATATTCACAGTGGTTTGTTTTATGCATCTACTGCAGTATCTTGTTCTCCTCCCTGAAGCGTCATGAAATGTCCAGTATTTAGCATGTCAACACAAACCATACAGTAAACAGTCGGGGTTGTTTTTGTTGAAAAGAGATCTCGAATCAAGTCCAGGCTAGAATTCATTTATCAACAATAACAATGGTCATTTATGTTCACACTGGTATGTTGCTAAATACAGCATTGGGTGTTCTATGTAGTGATAGAATAACAAACAAATGCTGATACACAGAGATGAACATTGAACAAATGCTAAAATTACAGCAAATATTCAGCATCATCAGGTTGGGTTTACCTTGTAGCTTGTAAAGCAGTGTAAAGTTGCATGATAAAGAAGTGTTAATTTGTGCAAATGTATGCAAATCACCCGTTTTCTTGGCTTCTTTTGCCTCCCAATTTCAAAATTTCCGAAGAATATAACTCCACTCCGACTGGGTCAAATTTTTGAAATTTCACATTATGTTTTTTAAATGCTATATAACAAAACGACTATCAATTGGTTTTGTTGGCAATAAAGCTCTTACATTTTTAAAAAGAGGCATTTTGAATAAGAGGCATTTTAATTTTGCTGATCATGATTTTAATCAATTATTAGAGTGTCAGTCTTTAAACCCTACAATTTTAAAATGAGGATGGATAATGCCAAATAAAATAGTCGTTTTATTCTACATATACTCTCCTTTCAAGTGAAATATTACATTTCAGAAAATACTGTCTAGTTTTTACTTAAATTAATTTTTATCATTAATACCAAAATTGAGGTTTTTTACCCCAAATATACACCCACTTCATCCTTTGAGTAACTACTGCTACCATACTAAACTTTAGAGTCTCTGCTTTTTGAAAATATATGGTATGAGGGGGTTTCCTTGTCATCTTTGATGAGAAATATTGCTTTGAAAAAACTGTGTTGGCAACATGCAGCTCCACCTTAATTCAAAACAAAACGACTTGCTACTCTGCCACTTCTTAAAGTAACATGGTCACGTTGGTTCTCTGGGATTTCGTCAGTTCAGTGTCTGTGTCACTATTATATTCAGAACCAACACCATCTTCATCACTCTCAATGACTCCATTGACAGAGATTTCCAATTCAGAGTCACTGCTATCTGACTCTGACTCATCTGTGACATAAGTTGTTACATCTTTCCCTGACAGTTTTCTTAAATTGAATGAAGGTTGTGCATGTATATGTGCAGTTATAATTTGAACTTTTTCAGCTTTCAATTTTTTTGTTTTGGTAATTTATGTTTATCAAGGTATTTATCTAATTCTTTTACGTTTAAATTTTGAAGGTTCCCACTCAAGAGCAACTTTAACCAGTCATAGTCCTCGTATTTTTTATCCTCTCTTCTTTTCTGTTCCTTTTTCTATGTTTCATTCTCATCAATTTTACCCTTTCTAAATTTTTTAAATGTTCTACATAACCTTTTACAGTGCTTACATCTACTATAAACTTTTTTGAAAATAAATTTATGGCCGTCTCATCTTCAAGTTGCTTTTCAGCGAATAGTTTTTAATGTTGAAAATAAAAATATTATGTATTACTGTCAAAAATATATGCTGAAAAATTTATAAAAGGGATGATTTTCCAATAATCTGTATGTGCATCCAGAAGATCATGTGGCTCTGCATCAATGCTATGGTGTCGGATTGTTGAAATATTGTGTACACAAGAAATTTGCTGTAGTCCAAGAAGTGATCTCAGTGTGTATGAGGCTAGGAGAAATATGGATAGGCTTACACATTGTGTATTGATGCTAATACTTTTGTGTCCCATTCATTCTGATATGTATAATCAAAGATTTCTCAGTGGCGGCTGGCAGAAAAGGCAAAAAAACAAATTACATGTATTGTTTCATGTCATCTGAAAACATGCGCATCATGACTATTTTAAGATTAAAGTTTGTTAAAAAAATTTGAAATATGAATGCTCTGTCAATTTTGAAAAATACTGCTGACAAAATGTGAACTTTGACTTACACAGGGTTATCTGCATTTTAATATGAACATTGGATTGTTAATGGAATGAGCAGAATAACATGTGAATTCATGTTTTTGATAAGGTGTTTTGTTCAAGAAATGATCTAAAATATTCCTCAGCATTGTTGCTTTCCGTGGCAGCTACTTGGTTTTATGACAACCAAATTAGAAAAAAAGAGAAAATTAAAAACAAGTTGGCTTTCACCAATTTTAATTCCTAATGTTTAAAACTTTCACCGTGAGTCTGCATTCAGCATCATCAAATGAAATGTATGCTGAACTTGTGCATGTACATGTACATCTTACTTTCCAGAAATATCTGGATATCTGCAAATGATGTACAATTAAACTTCTAGATATATATCACTTTGCCAATTATCTGCTCCTCTGATTTCCTCTTCACCATTTCTAACTGACATCTTTGCTTGTCTTTGTGTGCATCATATGTATCAGTGAGACATAACGAAAAACGTATTCATATTTAGTAATTAACTTTTCTTCAGAAATTTACAACCAGATGTGTTTATGCTACCCTTTCCAAAAGTGTGCCACTTGCAGTCCCTGCAAATCATTCTTTTATAGTCACATAACCCTGAAATGATTTGTTATATCATCGATTAAATGTCCACTACAGTTCCTGCAACTTGTTAGACTGGATATGTCTATAGTGTATAAGCATGCATGTATATATAGGGGGGGGCCATGGAAAAAAACACGAAAGATGAGGGGGGGCCATAGATTTTTTCTATAATTTACTAGGGGGGGCCATGGAAAAAAATCACCAGAAAATAGAAAATCCTCCACCCCCCCCCCCTGGAAGTAAATTCTGAATCGTCCCTTATCAATTTATCTGTCAATAATTACATTGCATTGAGACAAAGTGTGATGCTTCCAATTCTAATGCTCCAATGTTTCAACACACTTAAGGGCTGGTAGCTGTATTTTGTTATGTGAGATGATGATTTCATAATAATTTCTTCACTAGTTTTGTTTTTAATGTCAAATATAGTTTCGTGTTCTACTCCTCAAAGCATGTTTAAACAGGAACTCCCCCTATAAAAGCCGGATTTTATCGTAAATCTATGCAAATTTAAAAAAAGCGACGCTGTTGATTCGATGTGCCATGTTTAGTCCCAGAATCCCAGAATTTTGTTATGTTTCAGGCTTTCATTGTCATTTAATCTTGCATGTGATGTCATGGAATATATAGCGACCAATCTTGAGTCGAAAATAAACAGAATAATTGTTCCCGTTTTTGTCGGAGAGCACATGTGTCATAAATTGTGTTTCCTGTACGACAAGTTGACCCCTATTTGCATATGTCACGAAAGTACCGATCACGATTATTCAAATTTGTCATACGGTCAGAGCAATGTAACATGATAATTCAAAACTCCCACCCAGTGCATGCAAATGGCTGCATCATGAGTAATCCCCCTATTGTGCGCCCACAGTCCTGTAACTTCCCGTTTAAACCCTGATTATTTAGCTTGTCAGCATGTGTTATTATGGTTGTTTACATTTGAATTCTAGTCCAGACGAGAATTCACTTGTCAACAAATACAATGCGGTCTACACCTACACATGTACCAGCTGACTTGATAGGCTGAATACTTGGTACCTCAACATGTTTTGGGGAGTAAGCAAGAAACTGTATTGACATAAAAAAAGAAAAATAATGAAAAACAATCATCAAAAGTTACGGCTACTGGCCCTTCAAAGGAGAAGAATTAAAGGTAGTTGTTGTCATTAACCAAAAAGAATAAAAATATTACCAAAAGTCTAGCACCAAAGTAAAGAAAATATTATCAAAACATTCAATTACATGTATTGTCCCAAAAAGAGGAATACTAAACATGTCATATAAAGTCTTTCCGACTTGACATTACATAATTCATCATTTAATTATCACCACCTTGATTTGCAGGATTGGTAATGACGAGGCACTCCCAGCTGAAGACGGATCAGTTGACCTGGTAACTGCTGCCCAAGCTGCTCACTGGTTCAATCTCAAGACATTTTACTCCGAGGTTGACAGGATACTCAAGCCAGGTGGCTGTCTAGCTCTCTACGGATATGGAAATGCAGAGTTTCATCAAAATTCAAATGCAGCAGAACTTCAGAAAGTTTGTAACGAGGTATGTTCTTGTTTCACAGTACTGTGAATTCACACATACTTCTTGATTAATGAATTGATATTTGATAAGTTGTTCAAGTTTGCAGAATCAGAGCGTACTTGATGTGTAATATCTAACAAAAGTACATTCCGAAAAAGATTAATAATCAATGTAAAGTTACAGGCTCAAAGACTACATGTCATGGATTCTGCCAATAACCTCTACACTTCACAATCAGTTGGCAACATAAACTACCATAATTTTGACTTAACCCTTGGCTCTATCTCCCTTTCTAATTTTTTCCCACATTTCTCATCCAGTTTTACACTCTCAAAGGATACTGCGAAGGCAGACGGAAGTATGTTGAAGATCTGTATGTTGATATCCATCTGCCATACAGTGATTCTATAAGGTTAGGATAGCTAGCGCCACACATATGAAACAGATATACTCAGAAACACATAACACACATACAAGTATATGAATGATGTGCATATGTGCCTGTTACATATATATATATATATATATATATATATATATATATATATATATATATATATATATATATATATATATATATATATATATATATATATATATATATGAGACTTTTTTTCAGGGCATCGTATATACCTCATGAATGTGAATCTTGACAGAATTCTTGCCCATCACATCAGTTTGTGGTATTTTGCGCACATCCAATTACGTGCACACACCGAAGTAAATGCCACAGTTAGGCCAATCAAGGGTTCAAGCTGCAAATGCTGCAGTATCTACATGTACATAGAGACCATTTCTATGGAATGCTAATAATATTCTCAGACCAACAAACTTTGTTCCTTCTCTCAATTTCCAGAGATCACTCAATGGCCATTGAAATGGAGTATACGGTATCTGACTTTGTTGGCTTCCTCAGTTCATGGTCAGCATTTCATGAATACAAGAGACTTCACCCAGAAGAAGACGCCCTGCAAACAGTACTTGAAAAGTAAGAAAACAGATGAAAACAATGTCTCTTTTACAAATTTTTTTCTGTGCTCAAATCACCACTTTTTTATTGTCCATTACCATACAGTTTGGAATTCTTTCCGTGTTTCATTTAAAAATTTGTTGGGCTTTGGCACAGTCCTATACTTACCTCATTTACATCTTAGGCCGGGGTGTGATGGTAACAGAGTATTTGGACTTTAAAGTAGAGTGTGCCTCGGGGACAGATATTCAGTCTCTCAAACTTTTTCAATATTCTTTTGGTCTTCACTTGTGGGGGCTCAATTTGAACTTTTTCACCGCCATAGTTTTGTGACAATAAGGAATTTTATTTTACTCCAAAGATATAACACGTAATCACGGCCATTTTGAATTTAAAATGTTGGTAAATATTGGGTAATTTGTTTCTCTAGTACCAAAATTTACATGGTGAACCCTGATTTTGATCCTTGATTTTGAAAAAGAATGGTTGAAAGTTTTCTTGACGAAGGTTTGAGCAAAAGTTTAAATCTCTCATTTTCGAGATGCAAGCTACCTTAAATATGTGCTTACTATGGCTTTTGTGGACACACTTTGAAACTTGTACAGAAAGATTTACTCTGCTTTGTCTCGTTACTGTGAAAAACTAAAAAAAACATCGTTCAAAACTGAGTTAACATGGAGAATTGTGGCCATTTGGATTCATAAATATAAGTATCAAATAGTTTGATTTGATATTCTCATACCCAAAATTTTAATTCAACTGAGCTCTATATATTTAGTAATTATAAACCTTAATGAAGTTTATTTAGAAAGGAATGTAATATTACATTTTAAAATTTTTGTTTTTGAGGTTCCTCTTATCTTCAGCATTAATAAAATTGCTTCAGCACCCTTTTTGCACCATTTCAAGTGAAACATGCAAGCTTTTATCTCCATTTTGAATGCTCTTTTTCCATTTCAGATTTACAAGAGCCTTTGGCAAAGATGCCAAGTCAGCTGACCACACGACAATGAACGTCTCCTATCCAATCTTCCTCCTCCTTGGCAGAAAGCCCAACAGTTAGCAGCCATGATAAGTAAACTCCTACCACATTGAATGATGATGTAATCTTTGGTAATAATCATGTAACTGCAAAGCAGTATGGTGATATTCAGCACCTCTATCAAACTCAGGATACATGCCACGTTCGCAGTACTGTTGATTTAAGAGTTTGTGCCAAATATGAAATTTGTGTTTAATTTCACTAACTAAATAAATTATGCATTATTTACAAAGAAGTTCTTGGTTTCATCAATCCTTTAATAGAAAGAAATGAACTTTTACTGTTTATGCATATATGTCTAAATTTAAGCAGCCGGCGTAAATCTCATAAGAATATTAGAAGTATTTCATAAGCAAAGTAGTGAAGAGTTAGAATCTCATAAGATTCTTATTAAATTCTTATAAAAAACTAAATTTCTTACATAATTCTAATAGGCAAATAAGTTGGAGGAAAAGAGGAGGAAATTTTCATAAATGAGTGAGAAATTTTAATTTACAACTCAAAATTGGTTTCACTACAAATACTTATATATAGATAAGAATCTTATGAAATTCTTAATCTTAACGAATTTGCAAGTGAAATATTTATAGAAATCTTATAAGATTCTTGTACATGTGAGACATCTCAGCTCAAACACTAAAAGTCATCTATCCTGTGCAGGTGAACGTTACCTTTTAATTTTATGGCATGCATGGACCTTAAAGTTAACACATGACCTTCAGAATGTTCAAGACTAAATTAAACTCAGGTAATGGGTTGGAGAGAATGACCTACATAACACCTGTTACCAATGAAAGGCTTGCCAAGTGCCATCTCAAAGAGTTCTTACCCTGTATCTCTGTTGGTTAGATGTTTAGCTTACCTCATACATCACGGTGAAAACATAAAATCTGAAATCATCTGTTCGAAATGAAATCTTGACATAAATGCCTTGCAATCTGAAACATTGAAGAGAATAACATCTCTGAAAACATTTGATTCATCTTCCTACAATTGCTTGCATGCACAGCATCCAGATGAAATGACAGATCAGGAGAGCTAAACACTGCAGTTCACTTTATTCAGATCTTGACATAACATGTTTCTTGAAATAAAAAGATGTTTCAAATTTTAAGACTTCAATACTGGTAACAATGGTCCTCTGATTGTCAATGTTGCATTATTTGAACTTGTAATTGTAGTAGTCCTTGGCTACTTGAACGCTGTTTTGACGTGACTGTACGACATCTTTCTTGTCCTTCCCACCTTTGAATGTCACGAGGGATGACTTCACATTTTTGTGGAGGACGTTGGACATGTGATCTGAATGGCAGCGTCCTGTGGTCCAGGGTCTCTCAGGATTCTTGTTTGGACTATGGATGCAATGTTGAGCCAGAAGAACGGTATTAGGTACCTACCATACATGTAATTAACACAATGGGAATGAGAAAAGTGAACATTATCCACACAATAAACAAAGTCTATGAAGAGGACCCTTGGGATTGGGACGGGGGTCCTTAAAGCCCCATTAGCAGTAATCAGGGCTATATTTTCCCAGACTCTTGTTCTGTTTTTAAAGAATACTTGTAATACTCTCAAAGTGCCCAGCCCAATATAGCTATAATCCGGGCAATATATTCCCAAACTCTTTGTTCTCTTTGCAGTGTACTTCCAATAATCTCAAAATGCGTAGTGTCTGACTATTTAATGGAGGGATAGGGGTCCTTAAAGCCCCATTAGGTGTAATCCAGGCTACATATTCCCAGACACTTTGTTCTGTCTGCAAAGTGTACTTGCAATACTCTAAAATGCTCAGTGTCTCACTTTTCAATGAAACTTGAATATGTGTAAAGTGCAATATAATTGTTGATAACTGAATTTTAGTCCAGATTAGAACTTGGTTATCAGCATTGAGTATTACATGTAATGGGTTGTGAAGACACAGCTAATACTTTTGTATTTCAATTTAAAGGGAAACAGTCATTGGAACTGTGCCTGTGCGAGTTTCTTGTTTACAGACAATGTGTTTCGTGCACTATATCTAGATGCACCTCATCATCATAGCAGCAACATTTAAATTATTCGATGTAGATTATGACACACATGTTTTAACTTTCATCAATCACCATCGTTCCTTGGATACAGTGTTTACATCGGTCGTATTGGTCCCATACAACCTTTGAGCGCAGTTCCGACGACTGTATCTCTTTATTTAGGGAGAGGAAGAATATTCATTATTGGCACTATTAAAGTGAGGCAACAACAATCTGAAAACGAAATCTGATGTCAGGTGATTTTATGACAAACTACAAACCCATACCTAGAACAGTAGAAAGTTTGCTAAATTTCTTTTGGCAATAGTCCAAGTCATACCTGCAGTGCTATATTTGGTTTCAAGTCGGAAATCAGGAGATGAGTGACTTTAAAGCCTACCTGATCATCTGCAAAGAATCCATCTTGAAGATCTTCCAGGAATTCATCTTGAAGTTTGCTGTCCAAGGCTTCACCACCTGCACAGTAGCTGTAATACTCGTCCAGAGCAACGGCTGAATTTTGGCAGAATTTTTTATTAGTCTGTCCGCCCTCCTTCTGTAGATGGGAACGATGCTTAGGCTCATCACTGATATAAACTTTGGAAATCATTTATCCTTTGCAAGGGGTAAAGTCGCTCATTTTGGCAGGGTGCCAGAAAAATGATTCAGTGTCAACGCATCGATGCGTTTTGTAAATTTCATGTTTGAAACACAACTGTGTTCATCAACCTTACCTGTTTGTGCTTTCATTGAAAATTTGCATGTACAATTCTAATTTTCAGGTATTTCTCCAAAACACAAAATTGTGTAACTGCAAACATGTCTGATAACACCATGGGATTTACTCTACGGCTACATTTGATTTCAGATCAAGATTTATTTATTTATTTATTTATTTGTATATTTATTTATTTATTTATTTATTTATTTATTTATTTATTTATTTATTTGTTGTAACCCTTGTAAAGCAGGGGCTCACTAAAAACAATGGAAGCAACAAATTACACAGGGCACTGGAAATGCGAATAAAAAGTTACAGTAGAGCTGGCTGAAAAAATCCTACAAAGAAAACAAGCCATTATAATCAACCAAACCATATTGTACGTGGCTAAGCTGAAAAGAAAATGTCAGTTAGATTAAAAATTTCTTCCTACTATCTACTATATCTGTTAAGAAACGTCACTCTGAAAAAGTTGTCGATTTCTTAGTAAAGATATTATTATGAAAGGATATCAAGTCAACGCCACAAGTTAATGACCATGATTTTAATGTTCTTGTAATCTAATTTGATCATGTTGACATGAAAGACAAAAAAACATGTTAATATGGCAATTTAGAAATTCAAATTTTTTTTCAAATTACAGAATATCTTTGGCTTCCCAATAATTTCCTTTCTCTGTCATCATGGCTGACGTGTTAGTTACACTCTCTGAGTACTATAATTTAACTTTCTGGTAAAGAGACTGAAGAGAATTGCAAGCATGTTGTATAATTCTTTTTTGCTCTTTTAATTTCAGTTTTATTAAAATACTGGTTACGATAGAAAATCCCCTGATGAGACACCGCTACACATATCATTTCCAGTCTTCCTTCTGTTAGGGCGAAAACCTGGAAATTTATGTCGATGACAAGGCATAGAGAAACACCATGCAGTATTTTAATGTGCCTCAGCACACCAAGCATGATCTCTACCTCACAGTGACACTGAGAAAATCAGGACGTAGGGGACCATGTTACTGTAGCTTAATCTTGAACACGACCCTGTCAATACAAACTTAAAAGATACTGTTTATAATGTTTTGTTTGTTTGTTTTTTTCCTGTTTTGTCTTTGGTGTCAATGTACTTATTTGTGTTTTTGCTTAAAATTCAAATCTAAAATGAGATGACTGGTTTGTCAAAAACCGATACAATTTATGTTTTTAAATGCCCTATAGATATGTATGTGGATATAGAGAATGACAAATTATAGCATTATAGATTCCAAACACCCTGTTTCATGAATCATCAACGCACATTAAACTATAAGAAATATATTACATTGTAAAGTGTTCATGCCGTCGTCATATTTTCATTTCCGCTGCATTGCAAAAAGTCGCTCCTCCTGTAGAAATTCTTCCATTGAGCGGTTGCCGCAAATCATTATGGGCGAGTGTGGTTCACAATGATAGGGAAGCATAATGGTCTTTTTCCTCTTTTCTTGGAACACAAAAAAGGAAAAATATGATGCGTAACTTCTCATTTTCTTTGAAGTGTTAAGAACTCTCTCCTGTATGCCATACCCTTTTGATTAGCTGTGATAACGCGGCGGTGCTGTGGCGTCTATCGATCACGTTCGCGTTGATACATGTCTTGTTCAATGATCGTGTTCAATGTATACGGGAACAAAGAGAAAAAACAAGAGAAGCGAATTGATCAGCCTGTGGTGGCAGTGTGAGTTCGTCTAAGGTCAGGCTGTGCTCAATGCTCAAGGTGAATTTGTGATTGATTATGTCCTACACAAAGTTGTTCGCCAATACGGTGATATCCGAAGCCTACCACAAATTTAGGCCTCCATACCCAATAGAAGTCGTTGACAGAATCATTAAGTATTTACAAGAGAAGGTAGGATCTACTTTTCATGTTTCTTGTCAGCATTAATGTAGCTCTGTGTCAATATATATTGTAGCTCGGTCTTGCTTGGCCCTGCGTACAGGTCTGTGTGTTCCCGGCGTGGTGGAAGCCGACAACGCCGGGAACATACAGACCTGTATGCAGGGCAAGGTTTGCCATTCGATCCAAATACCCAGGCAAAACCTTGAGCGAACTACAGCACTTGCAGCCACAGTTACGAGTGGAGTGATACGTACCGGCCGCCGCGTACTATGCATGCATAGTACGCGGCGGCCTGTACGTATCACTCCACTCGTAACTGTGACTGCAGCCATGCTCCGGTGTTGCTCAGCTAGCTGCAGTACAGTACACGGCGAGGTAATGTGCCTGGGTTTGAAGGTCTGGTGTTGTCGTCCAACATTGAGGTCAGCATGATCCAACCTAGACTTGGTTCAAGTCTGTGATTTGTGAATGTTTGAGTGGAGTGAACGCAATGATTTGTATTCTGCTTTCATGTGAAACGCGCGCGTGAGTGGACGCGATGAGTAGAGTGAACGCTGTGCAGCGGAGTTTCACCACAGGGTCTCACAAGTGCCTATTTAAGTCAATATTACAGCGTTTTTCTTTCTTTTTCAATGTTAAAAATAATCCAGCTGAAGAGAACAACACTTGTGTAGCTGTCTTTTGTGTAGCGTGTATTGGCATGTATAGTGAGTCCTCGTAAATGTGACCTTTAGTTCCGTGACCTCTAGGCCCGGCTCTAGCCATGCCTACTTCCTGCCCTGCCCTCGCTATGCTTACTGTACTAATTTCCCAAGGGAAGCAGCTCTTCGCCAAGCCAAGACCATCAGCGCCGCTAAGTACCTGGTTACTTAAAATGCATCATAAATATTCATATATTTATGTGGGCGAGTCTGCATTAATGAGCGTCAAAAAGCACCAGGGCTACCGGCGACCTCAAGCATGGAGCAACATGTTACGGCTCTGGCGACTTGTTTTTGGCAAAAATGCAGAGTAAAGAAAGTCCGGTAAAGTATTCAGTGCGTTGTACGCGCGATCGAGCAAACATTGTAGAAGCCGTCGACTGCTCACGGGAAAATGGTCGAAAATACGTGTTCTTATCTTCAAGAAAGTTAGCAGGCGTACAGAATGAGTCTCAATCGATCAATTCGACCAGAAAAAATAATTACGATTTCAAAATCGTCGATTTATTAGGAAATTAAAACTGCATGCCGAAATAATTTTAGTGGTCGAATCAATTGGAACGACGAGGATGAAATTTACGCGAGACATGTTTGCCATGTTGAGACTGCATGCTTCAAAGCATGGACTGTGAAATTTTGTGAGGTCGACAAATTAGGTAACAAAAAACCTCAAACGCACCTGGGTGTCACATCAAAATAAAAGTGGCCGCGATTACAGACGGAGCGATCTGTGACACTGCCACCGGCCGCCCGACGGACGACGCGTAAGTTGACATCGTCTGCCAGCCCTTGGAAATATATTGTAACTCCCTGACAGGCAGATGAGATAGTCTAATGGCGTTTGATGCATTGAAAGTTTGTGAAAATAATAAAAAATGACATCACCGATCATAAGAAACGTGGTGTTGAAGATAATATTTTTTAAGAGAAGACTATGGCGACCATATTTCTGTAAGTATTGTCTAACTTTGGAAAACCAATATCTGAAGATTTACTTCAACCACCACTTTTATATTTATTCTACTCTTATTATAAAGATTAGTCGAATTTCTGGAAAGTAGGTGTAAATTTTCGATGTCTGTGTATCGTCTATACCGAAGTCATATCCGAAACAGTATATTCAGATCGCGACAGCGTAGACCTCTCTCTCCCTCTCTCTCTCCGGCATTTCGATATTTTATACTGTCGACATTTATATATAAGTCTAAAGTTTCAGGTCACTGCTCAATGCAAGTAGTTGATGTCAATTTTCCGTATCGGGCATGGTCTCTATCGTCACTCAAATCGTTAGTTTTTTCCTGTTATATTCGATATCAGACTCAAAACACAATGTGAACAATGCTGATACGTGCATATTTCGTATCGAAAACCGGTAAAGTTCGTAACTGGTGATATGTCGCGGCCTGGAGAAAGTTCATCACCATCGATCGAATGTCCGTGACGCTTTTTCTGCCAAATAGACATATTGACATAAGACATATTGCACAGGGAACTTCGCGGTATGGCAATTATATGAATTTTACCGTGAAGAAAATCTGTGAATTTACAACCAACAGTAAACATGGCGGAGCAATAATACCGACTTCAGAGACTTCGATTTTATTTTCATTGCGATCGCTGGTGAGAGCGAGTCGTCCGGTCGAATTTTTCCCACTGGCTATTTGGCTTTGAATTTCAATTGCCCTCATGTGCTAAAAACAAGACGGGCGTTCTCTGTGAATCAATAAGTCTTTTGAATATGAAAAAATCGGACATCTGAACCTCAACTCGCAGCTTGAAAGTTGTTCTCCGAATCGGGACAGGGACATCGGTGAGGCCGGATTTCACATAATAGCTATGGAAACCGACGGCTCGTTCGGTGTAAGAAAGCATGCGATGTACGTCTACGTTATTTTTACTGGTTTTGAGAACTTCTAAAATAATTTGTAATCTGTATATCTTCGCACATCGAACCGATATTGTATACCTATCACCGTCGAAGTTTATGTCTATCACTGTAGAGTTCTTTTTATCCAAAACACATATCCAGAAGAGTCCCACAGAGCAGTCAAATGAAATTGCTTCAAACGAATGAAATTGCACGAAAGAATGAAAATCAACAGCACATCCTGGACGTGATTTAAAACAATAGCGCTTGTGAATAGGACTATTCTATTTGAGTAACGGGGATGGAAAGCACAGAACTGTAAAAGTACTGGAAAAACGTGCCGTTTTTCTCGCAATTTTAGCAACTGTAACGACCCTTTATTCTTTACTAATACCTTTCCATAATTGAATTAAACTAGGTTTAGGGCTTATACACACAGTGTACACTGATGTACAGAACTTTAAAAAAGTACTCTGCTGGGAACGAGCAGGGGTTTACACCAGAATGGGCGCAGTAAAACAATGGGCACGTCCATAGGTTCAAGGACTTTCACGGGGACACGGTGGCAAAGAGTGTAGTGTCGTAAAATTGCTTAGACTAGTTTTAAGAACATACAATATCTGGTCATAGGTGTACTGCTACCTGTGAATCGAAACGACAAGTGTAGGCCTATAGCTTCGAAATTTTATGGGAGAGACACCACGACTGAGACCGTCAGTAGCACAACAAACTATTCCGAATTATGCGTCCGTGTTTAATACAGATATCTCTGTAGGTGATTCTGGTTTCTCAATCGAAATGAATCAAAAGTCCGACATTGACAACATTGACATGAAATATGTCAGAAAACTTTTGTTTTATTCAACCAACTGATTCATCTCCTTTGATATCCCTAAGTTACATGTAAACAGTCCGGAAAGACTGACATCGATGTCTCCCGGGGCCCCATGCATAAAGTATGGCCGTATGAGTTCAAATAGTTCAGTGTTATATATTTCTTGTCCTTCTCTTTCTTTTTGAGCCAGTGCAGTGTCATTATTGTGAACATGGCTAACAAATAAATAATATTTCTTCACCGTTTTGCAAAATATCTCGTCAACCGGGCGCATGGGCAACGTCTTTGCACGTTGGTCAAAACTAATGACACTGTAGGTCAGGATATAACATCGGTCAAAGTAAGATTGAATAAGGAAGACGAAAATGCTTTCATCGATTGACAAAAATGAGAAGGAACGAGTCAGTAAATATCAATCCATAAAGGGGAGATCGAGACTGCCATCCCCCATGATTAATCAACTGGGAACAAAATATATATTTCGATTGACAGACTTACACAACCAGAGACAGCATTTTATTCAGCTTTAAAATAAGTCACTGCCTTTACCCCGTTTCCGTTTCGATCTACTCTGCTCTGTCCCCAATCGGTATGGTGTTAGGTGATAACGCAATCTCGACGGTATCTGCTAAAGTGCGGGTTGCGGGCTGCGGGTTTTTAGAATTATGGCTAGATTTCTATTATATGTAATATGGCATTTAGTATATAAGAAATAAAACCTTTAGAATGTGTCTATTATCAATAATGATGATCAGGTCTATCGTACAGTATCCCTTTTCCTGCGAAGTCCATATTTCACCATCAGGTCAAGATGGTTAAAATTAATGAAACACAACTATATGGTGTATTTTAACGTAATACTGTATATTTGAAGGCTGTTGAAAACATCAATGCTGTAAACTTGATTTTTTTGGACTAAAGATGCTATAACAGACCAAACCAAATGGGTGAAAATACGTCATGTTTCTGAAAAAATCAAAATCTGCTAAACTAAAAGCGGCGATTCCGAGGACCATTTATTTATTCCGAGCTGCCTGGCCATTACAAATAATTAGGGATCTGAATCACTTTTCTTTCTTGCCATGGATGTGAGTGAGAAATATACGTAATACCAGACTGACAAAAAAAAATCGCGCCTTGGAAATGTCGCCACTTATCGCGGAATGAAAATTGTTACATTTCTAGTATCAGGCCATAGTAAATTCTCTGTAATGCATCCATTCACAATTCGGTTCTAGGGCAACTCATACAGAAAATTAAACAATGCCTAGTTAAATGCAATGCATAAGGAAAGATTTGACTTAAAAAAGCGTAGAAGTGATGTGTATTGTAAATGCCGTGTATTTTTCATGAAATCTTTAAAAAGAAAAAGACGTACAACAAAGGACTTAGTTTACTTTGCCGTTTCGGTTCAAGCGAGGTCGCGACCTCAGAGAACGACATTCTGCTAACATTTTACGCGAGAATTTCAGTGGGAAAAACACGCCGGTGCGTTGCCTTATTTTCAGGAATCGATCTAATAGGAATATTTTTGGATGAGTTTGTGTTCTGCAGCTCTCAATAATTTATCTCCTAATATCATGAACGTATGACTTGCACCTGCAGTATGATAGTCGCTCCATGCCGGTATGCCCCCTTCAAGCATTTGATCCAGCGTGACTATGATAAGTTTCCTAGGACTATAATCGTGTTCACCACAATAAAATTATTTGAAACGGCGTTGAAAACGATTTTGAAAATTGTGCTTTTATCGGCGGTTGAACTAATCTGAAGTGTGAGAAGGGCGAAAATGATATCAAAAAACACACATTTTTCATGCCCGCAACCCGCAGCCCGCAAAATAGCGCATCCGAATCTCGACTGGCTTTTTAACCTCCCAGCGATAAAATGGGAACAAAATAGGCATAACAAACTTTAGGTGATCTGCCGGCTGTGTCGCGTACGGGCCATGTGCAACACATCGTGTTTGTAAATATGTTAATTTCCTGTTTATTTCTTGCATAAGGCACGCCCCACCACTCTTGAACGAGCCGTCACTCACCAGATTACGTCCTCATTATAAAGTATAATCAAGTTGCCCACACATGTACTTTACGGCGCACATGGGTCGCTTCGGACATGGTGCTGACAGCGTCCAATTTTCTTCACATTCTACATTCACGAAGGTTCATTTTAGACTTTAATGACAATGTCAGATCGGTGTGCCAAAACAATGGCCGTGTCCGTCAAAAAAATTACCAAGATTTCATGTTTTCGGAGATTCACCATAACACTGATACTGCGGATATGGCCGGATCTGCCTCCCTTGGGAAATATAGTACAGTAAAACACAGCGACGTCTGTAAACGTGTACAGAAGGCATGGCCAGAGGAATTGGCTAGAGGTCACGGAACTAAAGGTCGTATTTACATATGATCACATTCCCCATTGAGGGCGCACTATACATGCCAATACAAGCTACACAAAAGACAGCTACACAAATGTTGTGCTCTTCAGCTTTATTTGTAACATTGAAAAAGAAAGAAAAAACGCTGTAATATTGACTTAAATAGGCACTTATGAGACCCTGTGGTTTCACCCGGAATCACGGTGAATCCGGCAGAAACTAACTCACTACTGCGCAGACTCAAACTCGAGGCATTCAATAGCGTGAGCTGCCAAATTCCGGATAGGTTTGTACGAAATAGGAGAGACACAAGAGAACTATTATAAATGATTTTATTTTTTTTAATTCACCGACTTGAACCAAGTCTAGATCCAACCCACAACCCCAGGCAAAACTGTGCTCCAAGCCCATAGTGGGCAAAGGCAAACTTTGCTCGACATTAGTAATTCATGAAGTGAAACCGAGAACATTTTGTGGAGTGCGAAGTTTGCTTTATTCCTGAATGGGCCGGGAGGGGGTATATCATTTTATAGGTTTTGCAATGCCAGGGAATTTGTAGAAGTAGAAAATAAACATCTGGGGCCAAAATACTTGATAATCAGATACATTATCAGTAACAATCTGAGGGTGTGACGTCACGAAATTCACTGGTACTGGCAAAGCTATGATACAATTTATATCAGTTGGATGAGGAAAGTGTAGGCTTTGGCTGTTTGACTGGGTTATCAATGGGGAAACAAAATCATAGGAGGGACAGGGCAAGCCGCAATGCGGAAGTCAGTATAACAGTTCGATGGGAAGGACGTCATTCTCAGATCGTAAGGGAAGAGTGCAAATGTGATAAACTGATACCACTGACCACCCTAACAAATTGAAGTTTACTTCATTAGAATAGCTTTTATTCAAATCTAAGACGATGTGTATGGCTGCAAATTTTTTTTAATCTTGTAATTCTCTGGTTAGCTGCCTCTATAAATTAATGATGATGTGTTGTTTATGAATGCCATCTTTTGAACATTTTTCATCGCGTATTCAGCCTTACGCAAGTTGGTTTTTGGTATGTTGCTCACTTACTTGCAACCTGGTATAAATAATTAAATCTTTAGGATTTCATTTTTTTCGTCTATTTTTTTCATCAGCATCTATCCCCACTTGCTCTGGCCATCGATGTAGGATGTGGCTCAGGCCAGAGCACCAGAAACCTATCGCCACACTTCGAGAAGGTCATTGGATGTGATGTCAGTGAAACTCAGATTAAAAAGGCGACAGAGACAGAGAAGCTTGCCAATATTGAATACAGGTGAGATCAGATATACATTTGCTATACATTTAATTTACAGACGCCAGGTTGTGTATTTCACATGCACTCAGGTAGCTGGGAAGCTGTGCATCATTACTATTTCCAGATTGTTATTTCTTATTTCCGAATTATTTAACTTCTTTCCACAATGAAATATCTTTAGGCAGTAAGCTTATCATTTTTCTGATTGATATATTTAATCATCTTTTTGGTTCTTTGGGTCCATATCCACCTCATGTCACTGCATCATCAACTATTTGCCAACAACTCCATGCCAACAACCAATTACCTGACCTAGCCACACATTGGAGATGCTACAGCGTCATTGACAGTATGTTTATTACACCTGACCTCTTTCCAGACAATGTTTCAACCATCACAGAGTTGATTTCTCTGTGATCAACTGATATTACCGTTAGATATGATACTTGCACCTGACAGTGTTGGCAGCTCCTCAATCCTGTAATGCCAATGGTTCAATGCAAACCCTTGTAACTGTCATCACCTTGATTTGCAGGATTGGTAATGACGAGGCACTCCCAGCTGAAGATGGATCAGTTGACCTGGTAACTGCTGCCCAAGCTGCTCACTGGTTCAATCTCAAAACATTTTACTCCGAGGTTGACAGGATACTCAAGCCAGGAGGCTGTTTAGCCCTCTATGGATATGGAAGTGCAGTCGAGTTTCATCAAAATTCCAATGCAGGAGAACTTCAGAAAGTTTTCGACGAGGTATGACCTGTCTCACAAAATGTGAATTCACACATAGTCTTTATTAATGAATGTATATTTGACAACTTGTTTAAGTTTGCAGTCAGAGAGTACTAAATATGTAAGTGAACATTATGTACATATCTAACCAGAGTTAAATTACAAAGAGATCAAGTAATGGCAATACAAACAAACCCATGTGTACAGAAGCTTGTGGAAATAGATTAATTTTTGTGAGCATTTGGGCACGTTGTTTTGTTTGTACCACAGTCAAATAGAATTCCAGGTTTAACCAATCAATGTAACATACGTTACACATACTCAAATAGTACACTTCATGGATTCTGCCAACCTCTACACTACACGATAAGTTGGCATCATAAATTGTCATAAATTTTTACATAACCCTTGGCTCTATCTTTCTTTCTGATTGTTTCTTTTGCATTTCTCTTCCAGTTTTATTACGGCACTCTCAAAGGATACTGGGAAGGCAGACGGAAGCATATTGAAGATCTGTATGCTGATATCCATTTGCCATACAGTGATGCCGTTAGGTAAGTAAAGCTGGCGCGACACACATAGAACAGACATACTCAGAGACAAACAATAACACACACACACGTGTATTTATGAATAAATATATATGAATGATGAGCATGTGTGCCTGTGATATATATATATATATATATATATCTTCGCATTGCTCGCGCAACACTTCTAATAGAAGATTTTCTTCCAAGAGTTGCCAGCCTGTACAACAGGATGTTGTCTCAAGGAGGACAACAACATAAAATCATCAGACAGTTTCATAAAGCTATGTCAAGACATCCTAAACTTTTTGAAAAATTCAATGTAACACCGAAAGACATCATATATAACATAAGACTCAGAATAACTTAAGGTGTGGTGGTACCTGATCAGTACTGCTTGGGGAGCCAAGGCAGTTGACTGTATTGTTTTCAAATCCCCGAAACAGTCGCCTTGGTAAATAACTGATGAACACCTAGGAGATTTTGATGATGTTATTTCTTTGCTGTATATTAATTGTTATAAACTAATCCTGCTGATGTCATATCTTCATCATTCATATGACACAATCATAGAGAACCCATAATGATCTATTGCTTGCACTTGCATGACATTACTTTACATCATTGCTGTATTTATTTCCATCCGAGTGAATTTAAACTGTTTAACTACTTTTGACTATATATATATATATATATATATATATATATATATATATATATATTGTTAAAGTTGATAACAAGTAGACAACAGGACTTAGGTGTTACTCAGAGTTTCAAGCATGTGATCTCTGTAGCGATCATTAGATGCATAGAGAGAGAGAGAGAGAGAGAGAGAGAGAGAGAGTGACGGGGATTTTTTAAAATAGTGGTCATGATGTCAATCATTGTACCTCATGAACATGAATCTTCACAGAATATTAACAGAATTCTTGTCCACTACATCAGTCTATGGTATTTCACACATGTCTGATTACGCACGCAGACCGAAGTAAAAACCACAGCTAGGCCAATCTAGGGTTGAATCTGAGAATACCCCTTGAGTGCTGCATTATCTACTTACAGACTTTTTCTGTGAAATGCTAATAATATTCCCAGACCAACAAAATCTGTTCCTTCTCTCGATTTCCAGAGATCACTCAATGGCCATTGAAATGGAGTATACAGTATCTGACTTTGTTGGCTACCTCAGTTCATTGTCAGCATTTCATGAATACAAGAGACTTCACCCAGAAGAAGACACTCTGCAAACAGTACTTGAAAAGTAAGAAAACATGAAAAAAATTTTCTTCTTTCGTCAAATACCATACAGTTTGAATTCTTTCCATGTTTCATTATAAATATTTGTTAGGCTTTGATACATTACATTTACATTTTAGGCATGTAGAGAAAACAAAGTTTGTGAAAATCAGGAATTGTGAAAATCAGGAAAATCAGGAATATTTTGCCCCATAGAGATAACACAAGAATGGCGGCCATTTTGAATTTCAAATTTTCAGTTTTTAAGGTGAAGTACTGCGAATTATGTCAAAATTAGGTTGTGGTGTCATTTTCTTGAAACTTTGCACAAATATTCTTGGACGTTGTGCAAGTGCAAAAATGAAATAAAAAATGAGGGTCACCATGCTCGTTTCCATGGAAACTGACTTAAAAATGGCGTCGTTAGAAATAAATAAAAATGATATAATTCACTTAGACTAAAGAAAGCAATTATAAAACGCTTAGCAAATGAGTTAATTTTAATAAATACCAAGACTTAAGATCCATATCTATCGAATGTATAGTTTTCATGTTTTTAAAGAAATTTTAACATAAGTATCGATTACAAAATGACGATATCGGAATTATATCACCACATATTTTTTGAACTTTCTTCCTGTCACTTTGAATGGTGTCATTTTGACCAAACTTGGCCAATAAAATCCTGACATAATACCATTTAGTTTACACTTTTAATAAAAGGGTGTCACCATGCTACTTTTTACAATATCTTCAGGTGAATGGGTAATATGCGCCATGTAAATTGGAGAGAAATGTTCAGTTTTCGCTCATATTGAATAAAAACCAGCTCCCTGCCATGGGGTCAAAATATGACAAGGTTATAGGTTACATGTATTTCTAAGAGACTGGGTCAAAAATTTTGGTAAAAACGCAATTTCAACAATGACCGGTGATGTTAAATACATGCGCTACAAAATAACCAATTTGCGGAAGGCTGGATTTGAATATGCGCAGAAACGTTCTAAAGCGTGTGTGCATCCGAATTCATCGCACTTTACCTTAACACAGAGAAGTTTGGCCAGTGTTTTCTTTGCATGTTCATTGAAAGGGGCACTTTTTGCCTCATTCATCAAAATTAGAGGGCAGACTTGACATTTTAGGGTCAGTCACTGTTGATGTTGCCTTCCTGGGAAGCGCTTGACCCCAATATCATACGATTGTCACCCAGTTCAGTTGCGTCGTGTAAGTCGCATATAGGACCCGTACTAACATTGACAACACCAATTTGCCAGCTTGTGATATGCTCCGCTGCTCTCCACCTGTCGATTTGTCACCAGCAAGTTTCCCCCCGACTCGAAATTTGATGTATTTGTTCCCTTGAACACGATTTGGTCCAAATTTGGGGTTTTAGATCCACGAAAATATGCGCTGATGGGCGCCGATCAAATAATTGTTTCATTATGATCGAGATAAATTGTCACTGCAGTGTGACCACGCAATGTAAAGCTGGCATTTTCCTTAATTCTCTCATTGATACAGTGATTCATGTTCTGCTTTCAACTTTACCACTATCAAAACATAAACATAAAATTTCACAAGTATGGAGACTGAACCACAACTACGTTATTGGCCATTCTTTTCATTGTACACTTCACACCATGCACATCATGAAAGCTGAATGACAGGCGATATTTTGTCTTTTCCGAGAGAGTAATGACTAGAAACAACAGCAAATTAACAGGTCGCTACACTATGTGCTTAGGTCACCCTCATATATGTGGATGTCTTTGCTTAATTTTTGCTGTGTTTTGTGTGCGATTCCGCATTGTCTGTAAATTTTTCAGGGCAGACAATGGCTCAAAATATGCACAATTGCACAGTTGAGAGAAACCCCAGCTGTGGCCATTTGAATTCTAAAACATCAGTATCAAGTACTTTGATTTTATATTCTCAAACACAAAATTTAAATAAAGGTGACCACAGTTTATTTAGTGTTATGAAACTGAATAAACTTTACTTTGAAAAGGAATATAATATACATTTTGTTTTTGAGGTTCCTATTATCTTCAGCATTAATAAAATTGCTTCAGCACCATTTTTGTACCATTTCAAGTGAAACATACAAGCTTTTATCTCCATTTTGAATGCTCTTTTTCCATTTCAGATTTACAAGAGCCTTTGGCAAAGATGCCAAGTCAGCTGACCACACGACAATGAACGTCTCCTATCCAATCTTCCTCCTCCTTGGCAGAAAGCCCAACAGTTAGCAGCCATGATAAGTAAACTCCTACCACATTGAATGATGATGTAATCTTTGGTAATAATCATGTGACTGCAAAGCAGTATGGTGATATTCAGCACCTCTATCAAACCCAGGATACATGCCACTTTCACAGTACTGTTGATTTAAGAGTTTGTGCCAAATATGAAATTTGTGTTTAATTTTACAAACTAAATAAATTATCAATATTTACAAAGAAGTTTCACCAATCCTTACATAGAAAGAAATTAACTTTTACTGTTTATGCATCCACGTCTAAATTTAAGCTGCCAGCATAAATCTTATAAGATTCTTAGAAGTATTTTATAAGCAAATTAGTAAAGAGTTAGAATCTCATAAGATTCTTATAAAATTCTTATAAGAAACTAAATTTCCAACATAATTCTAACAGGCAAATAAGATGGAGGAAAACAGAGGAGGAAATTTTCATAAATGAGTAAGAATTTTTTTTTTTGTATCTTATAATTTTCCTACTCAACATTGGTTTCACTACAAAAACTTATAAGAATGTTATAAAATTCTTAACTAATTTGCTTACTAAATACCTATAAGAATCTTATAAGATTCTTGTACAAGTCATCTCAGATAAAACACAAAAAGTCATCTACCCTGTTCAGGCCAACGTTACCTTTTAATTTTATGGCATGCATGGATAGATAGGTGGAAGTCCTATCTATCACTAGAAATTGGTTGTCGGAGGAAAGTTTTGGTTGTCCCACACATTAATTTTGAGCACTGTGTTACGACAGAAAAAAACGGTGAAGTCTGTGATTTTATTTAAAATAAATTTATTAAAACGAATCACTAAGTCAAGTGATAAAGTACAAACTGTAAAAGTTAACAGGCTGCTTATCCCAGCTGGGACAGGACAAAACTCCCAAGTCTCCAGAGTTGAGTCAGACACACTGGTAACTGAGGAAGTGGGTCTTCTCTGGCTTGCAGGCTTGACGCAGGCCCGAATCAAGCCTCAGTTCACAAAACAAGTCCAACATGAGTGTCAAGGTCCAAAATAGTCTTGACTGAAGTGATCCCAAAAGTCTCCCTTAAAATCTTTACCATCCCATACTTATACTAAATGACACTATCTACAGATATAAGAACAATCTAGAATTTCTGTTGATATGCTGACTACTCTTCTAAAAATATCTTCACTTTAGTAAATATGACCTTCAAGAAAGTTCTAAACTGAACTAATTTATCTCAAGGTCGTGGAGAATGACCTTAAACTCATGACCTACAGAATGTTCAAGACTAAATTAAACTCAGGTAATGGGTTGGAGAGAATGACCTTCATAACACCTGTTACCAATGACAGGCTTGCCAAGTGCCATCTCACAGGGTTCTTACCCTCTATCTCTGTTGGTTAAATGTATTGCTAGCCTCATACATCACGGTGAGAACATGAATCTGAAATAGTTTGTTCTAAAGCAAATCTTGACATGAATACCTTGTAATCCGGGACACTGATAAGATCAACATCTCTGAAAATATTTGACTCCATGTTCCTACAATTGCATGCATGCACAGCCAGATGAAATGACAGATACCAAGAGCTAAACACTGCAGTTCACTTTATTCAGATCTTTACATAACATGTTTCTTGAAATAAAAAGATGTTTCAAATTGTAAAACTTCAGTACTGGTAACAATGGTCCTCTGATTGTCAATATTGCATTATTTGAACTTGTAATTGTAGTAGTCCTTGGCTACTTGAACGCTGGTTTGACGTGACTGTACGACATCTTTCTTGTCCTTCCCACCTTTGAATGACACGAGGGATGACTTTGCATTCTTGTGGAGGACCTTTGACATGTGATCTGAATGGCAGCGTCCTGTGGTCCAGGGTTTCTCTGGACTCTTCTGTTTGGACTCTGGATGCCGTGGTGGCAGTGACCATGCCTTTTGGCGAGCACCCACCTGCAATGAGGCAGGAGAATGCTATGAGGTACCTACCGTACATGTAATTAGCATGATGGAACGAGACAAGTGAACATTATCCAAAAAATAAACACGATCTCCAGCTATAAAGAGAACTATTGGGTATGGGATAGGGGGCCATAAAGCCAAATAAAGTATACTTGCAATAATCTCTGAGTGCGTAGTGTCTCACTATTCAATTGAGTGATAGGGGGTCAAATTAAGGTAGCTACATACCTTTTAGACACTTTCAGATTTTTATTTTTTCTCAATTGAACACGTCCCAAACCCCAATAAAGTATACATTTTCTGAAAGCCCTGATATAAAGCTATCCGACCGAGCACAGTACACGGTCATTATTTGCATAGGAGTCACGTGACAAGCGTTTTGCTGAACCTTCCAAAAACCGTTTTTCCCGCCTTATGCGAACACGCTGCAAGATTTCTTCATTGACAAGCCTTGACAATATCCTTCAAAAATGTGTCTGGGATTTTCTTTATATGCCTTTGTTTTTTTTAATGCGTTCTTAAAGGTGTTAGATGAAGGTGCTTTTCAAGGAATTTTAATTATCATGCCATATAATTTGAATGGAGCCTCCGGGAAAAAATCGCAGACACGGTTTTGAAGGATATTGTCAAGGCTTGTCAATGAAGAAATTCTAACCGGAAATCTTGCAGCGTGTTTGCATAAGGCGGGAAAAACCGGTTTTTGAAGCTTCAGCAAAACGCTTGTCACGTGACTCTTATGCAAATAATGACCGTGTACTGTGCTTGGTCGGATAGCTCTATATCAGGGCTTTCAGAAAATGTATACTTTATTGGGGTTTGGGACGTGTTCAATTGAGAAAAAAATAAAAATCTGAAAGTGTCTAAAAGGTATTTAGCTACCTTAACCCTTTCACCCCAGTTCCATGTATACAGGTCCAACTTTACCATAGAAAACAATGGAGTTGGGACAAACCATGGTGGTGAAAGGGTTAAGCCCCATTAGGTGTAATCCAGGCTGCATATTCCCAGACACTTTGTTTGGCAACAGTCTAGGTCATACATGCAGTGCTATATTTAGTTTCAAGTCGCTGCTCAGCGCCATGGTAATCAGGAGATGAGTGACTTGAAAGCCTACCTGATCATCTGCAAAGAATCCATCTTGAAGATCTTCCAGGAATTCATCTTGAAGTTCGCTGTCCAAGGCTTCACCAGCTGCACAGTAGCTGTAGTACTCGTCCAGAGCAACGGCTGAATTTTCAGCAGAATTTTTCATAAGTCTGTCCATCCTCCGTCTGTAGATGAGAAAATGGTAAGTCTCATGGCTGATATAAAAATTTAGAAATCATTTGTCATTTGCAAGGGGTAAAATTGCTCATTTTGGCAGGGTGCCAGAATAATAATTCAGCGTCAACGCATCGGTACATTTTAACCAAACATGTCGTTTGACTGAAGACCGCAGCAGGAGCTAGGCTAATTTAAACCCCGCCGCCACCACCACAACCAAATTTCTAGGTACAGTTCAAACAGTACAAAGTTGACAAAATAGAACATTCTGCTTTATTGTATGCAGAATATCCTGTAGACATTGTATAGCTGTGCAATAAATGTTAATGCACCTAGCTGACCATCACAAAATTTTTGTAAATTTCATGTTTGAAACAAATCTGTGTGCACATCAACCTTATCTGTGGATGCTTTCATTTAAAAGTTTGCATGTACAATTTTCATTTTTAAGTATTTGTCCAAATCACCCAATCCTCTGACTGCATGCATGTCTGATCTAGCCCAAAGATTTAATTATGGTCATATTTGATTTCAGATCAAGAGTTTTATGAAAGGATATCAGATCAAGACCACAAGTACATCACCGTGAGTTTGATGTCCTTGTAATCTGATTTGATCATGTTGACGTGAAAGACAAAAAAACATGTTACCATGGCAATTTAGAACAACGAAATGTTTTTTCAACTTACAGAATATCTTTGGCTTCCCTGTGATTTCCTTTCTCTGCCATCATGGCTGACTCCTGAACTGCAGACAGTCCAACCACTGCAATGTTTAATTTCTGTAAAAAAGGTTCAATGGAAATTTGTTCCATGTCAGCATTGAACAATGATATATTGCCTGGATCTTTACACTTTTGTGACAGAATACCTTTAATAATGGCAAAATAAGAAAAAGCATAGTGTTTTACCAATTTTACACCAATTATAAGACATGAACCTATTTACGCAAGAAGATCACTTACATGTGAAATAACTTTGTGTGCAAAAATCCATCTACTTACAAAACGTCTCCCTATGAATGGAATTTGCTGTCTGGCAGCCAGCGAAAGTTTCATTTTGCCAGATAAGTCATGTCAAAGCTGAAATGCTGTTTTTAATACAAAACTGGATTTCCTCATTGAAAAAGCCTTTTTGAACTTCATTATCATTCGTAAATGAGGTCATCAAAAAGTGTCCGAGAGATTAATCACAATATGTGGTGCATGAAGACTGCCCTCTAGTGTCAAACATTGCTACATTTTCGATGTATTCATACCATCCAACAGCCCTGCCCTTTTCACAAGAAAAGTTGTTCAAGCATGGTCTGATCCTGTAAACAGGAGTAGGTGAAAGTGTTTAACTAATTCCCTCACCTCTTCCATTTTCTTTCTGTCTGTAGTTCCTCTCTTATACTCTGTGAGCACTCTCTGACATTTCATCCGTCCTTCCTTGTATACTTGACCTGAACCTGTCAAGTTCAAATTCACATAAAAATATCAAACAAGCTACTTATCAACCCAAATCATTTTTTTAATCATTATGAAATTAATTTTCATCACCAAATAGTCCTTACACATCAATGACACCAATATACAATCCATCCCATGGAAAGTAAACATAACCTACAATGATTATATTTCCGAATTCCAGATCAGTCCGTAATTGTCATGCATGCAGTACACAGTAGAAAAAACTTCTGTCATACAATTCTCTCATCCTTTGTCCTTATGAAGCTATACAGATGTCAACACTTGTTATGCAGTTCATATAATAGAAGATATAAGTGTAACTGAAATAACTGAAATATTACTATAGATATTTGTCTTTAAGGCAAAAGTGTTGGTATAACTCTGTAATTTATAAAATTTACAATTAGCTTAGGGTAGAATGTGCCTGGAGATAGATATGTGTGTTCTGAAATTTGTTTTATATATTTATCTGATCTACCACTTGTGGGGGCTCATTTAAAGCTGGCATATGAAAAATTTAAGTTTTTCAAAAATCCAAACTTTTACTTTTTACCTGAGTTGATGTAGGGAATGGTGGCCATTTTGAACTTCAAAGATCAGTAGATGTTAAGTAATTTGTTTCAAACTTTGTATAGTGACCCTTGATTTTCATTCTTGATTGAGGTAAGTTTGAGCAAAAGTTTAGTCTTTCTCTTGTGAGGCACATACCACCTGAAACATGACAAAAACCAGGCCTGCTGGAAGCAGCAGTTTGCAATTGTACATACTCACCAAAAACGCTAGGTTGGAGAATTCAATAATTCCAAGACTAACCTGGAAGGGCAACTTTTTCAGATGTTTTTCATCTTGTCCCGGTCGTAACTTGAATCTGAATGAGACGTCATGTTCTCTGGTGACATTTCCAACATTCCTTGTAATCTTACTGCTCTGTGCCTAGGAAAGAAAAAGTAAACTTAATAATCACACCCATTTCCTGTTGGCAGGTAGTCCTAACCACCCAATTGAAAACACTGTCTGGTGGTAACAGGGTTAATATCAGAGTGGCAAGTAATAAAGTCTTCTATGATTGGTTACATGTACTGTGGGCATTATGACTACATAGGGATTAGGACGTATGGGCCTAGAAGACTTCCTTAATGTGAAATTATATGAAATACTTCTGTCATATAGAAATTCTGACCACCAGGTGGGCTATCATAAAATATGCAAATAAATTATGAATTGTTTACCTCTGAATCTTCTTGCATAATGTACAGTGCCGGATGACACATGACCGTCATTTCAACCTCTGTCGCCACGACGGGGTTCTGGTGAATCTGTCGGATTTCTCTTGCAAGCTCCAGTGGGTGCAGAATGTTGATGGTGCCACCTGAAATTTTTGCACATTGCTTGATGTGGTGCATCAAACAAGCTGAGCCTTCAATACCAATGATGGAGACGGTGGTGTTTTGATTTTTGGAACGTTCACCAATCTGAAAGTACCATAGTGATATATAGGGCAATTGCAGATTCCAATTAATTAATCAATGTGGGCAGATGCAGATCTCAATTAATTAATCATTTATTCAATAAGGCCAAATGCAGATCCCAATTAACTAATTAAGGCAATTGCAGATCCCAATTAATTAGTTAGGGCAAATGCAGATGTCAATCATCTATTTATTAAATATTTGAAATGTTTTAAAGGACTGAAATTATTTAATTAAGCCAAATTTTATGAGAAGAGAAATAAAATAAATACACCAGACCAGGTAGGCTACAAAATCTGCCACAAGGAATTTCTGAAATGCTAGCTTTCATTAAGATATGTATTAAGGACAGTCCTTGGTAGCAATCCTACACTCGTAAAGTGTGAGTATTTTTTTATCTATTCAGAAGTTTGCTCGGAGAAACTTTTGTAGTGTACATCAGATATGTATAAATTTGGCTTTACATGCAGCATCAAGATTTTTAGAGTCTGGTTGCGTGTGATTCAAATTCAAAATTACCTTGGCATAATATTCAGGGTCAGCGGTGCTACCTTCCAGTGTCCCCAGACCTACATTAGGAAGTCCATCTGTGCAGAGGACAATCTCAGAACCTGATCTCTCCGATGCCAGTCCCACACACACAGCCAATGCAGGCCCCAGAGCTGTGCTTCCACCTTCTTCCAGGGAGGAGATG